>NC_133787.1:8490410-8603224 GCF_003597395.2 Chelonoidis abingdonii | reverse complement strand
ATTTAAAGAGCCCTTTAAATCGATATAAAGAGCAGTGTAGTGTGGACGGGTGCAGCGTTAAATCGATTTAACGCTGTTAAAATCGGTTTAACAGTGTAGTGTAGACCAGGCCTATGATTCTATTATTTCAATTTCTTCTATCTTCATCATTCTTCATGCACATCCCTCTCCAGTCTCAGCTCTTTAAAATGCCCCTGATGCAAACACTTAGATGGTTTTCCCATTCTCTTTTCGCACTGGAGTTGACTGTTGTGTTCTATAGACCCTACTCCTCTGTCTCTTGGGCTAGCAAAGCTGGCTAGATGTCCTGGAGACTGATTTCACTGCTATTCAAGCAGAGGCCATGTAACTCATCCAGTCCCCTTGCGTCTCGGGGGAAGCTCGATGCTCTGTCACCCCTCCCAGCTACTGGTTCACCTCTGGAATCCTGTGGCTTCTTGCATCATTTGACCTAAGGAATGGCAGAGCTGCTGAGATCACCTGTACAGTCCTCTCCCTCAACTCCAGAGGCCCAGGTCTCCATTGCCATCTATGCCTTTTGCCAACAAGCTGCTGGCCTAGTGACTGGCTCTGGCGAGAAAAGCAACTCTCCCCAGCAGTTGTCGTAAACCATCCAACCTCAGGGTTATACCTTGAATTTGCATTCCCAGGGTGAAATCTGGGCCTCACGGAAGTCAATGAAAGTTTTGTCATTGATTTCGGGGGGTGAGGGGTGCTAAGATTTCACCCTTGATAGGCAACACACTTTGCTGGTTGCGGGAAATACAGCCAACCCCATACCATTTAAACAAATGCCCCAAGATGCCATCGAGAAATCCTACACCAGATCTGCTGATTCTCTTCCAATGCCACCCGAGGGGCAGCAAGAGGGCGGGCAAGGAGGTATCCTTGCCCTGCCTTTTTCACAGCAGTGGTAGGGGTGCTGTAGGTCCAACAGCCTGTCTGGTGGGACCCCCAATCATCTATTTCAAGATTTCACATTCACTTCGGGGACGAAGGGTTGCAAGAAATCTGACTGGGCAGAACTTGGCAATGAACCCTCAGGCTTCTCTAGCTTTTCCAGCTAGCCACAGAGGGCTGGAGGGGTCTAGTTTTGTTGGCAGAGCAGCCTGAGTGATATAAAACCATCCCTACTGTCATAGCTTGAACCTACCAGCTTCAGCTAGTCCCAGGAGTGAGACGCTGCACCCAGATAGCAAAACTTGCTCTTCCAACACAGAAGCACATTGCACTATTAATTCCGTTACCCCACAGCCACGCTCTTGCTGCAGGCCTGTGTACCTAGGGGTAGAGATTTTCTGCTTGCTTTGATATCACCCTAGTTTTTGCTGATGCTGACTGGTGATGAATACTCAAGAAATATAAAGGGATCTGCAGGACTCATCAGAATCTTGTTGGCCAAGTTCAGTAACAGGACCTAGAGAGCTTTTCCCACACTGACAAATTCAAACAGAGCTGACTCCTGGCTAATAGCCAAGCCAGGATGAGTGCTGTAAAAATATCCAATATTAACACAAAGGTCCATCTAATTTGATATAGGATCAGGGCTAGCAAATTCCTTTTAAATTAGAAGTTTATATTCAGCATTAATCTGTTTTATTGGAGCATCATATTGCTGTATCTCAGAGTCCTTTCCTTCAGTAAATGAAAACACAGAGAAGGATTGGGCCATCAGCCCATGCATGTAACAATCCAGGATTTTTTTTTTTGGCTCCTTCACAAGGATTCTATTGCCAGACTCCACAGTTTTGGCAGGATAAATCTGTAAGTCATGGAAATTTCTAGCTTCATGACACACACATTTTATTCCAACTCCTAGTCGATAAAATTAAATGCAGTAAAGAGCCAGCTTTTTGTCCAAAGTCCTTAATTATCATCTGGAATCTGAAAGCTGATGTAAGATCAGACATTTACACAAAAGAAAAAAAATCCTCTCTCAAATGGGGAAGGAGACGGGATTTTATGAAAAACACTGCCAGCTTTTAACTTGATCTGAGATACATAATCACTTGCCAATATATCTTGGATTTTCTCACAGAGGGACCAATCCTGAAAGGCACTGAACAGCCTTAACTCATTCTAAAGTCAGTAGTTTTGGAGCTTAAATCCCATTGACAGTCAATGGGGTTTAGGCACTTTGGAGCCTAAATCCTTTTTAAAATAGGTAGCAATGCCTAAGCACCTTCAAAAATCTGGGCCTTCAAGGCTTAGAAGTCAGCACTGGCACCTTAAACGGTCCCTGGAAACCCAGAGGCAGCCAGTGCAGACCTCAGAGCACTAGAGTAACATGTTGACAGTGAGATCGCCAGTGACAGGGTGACAAATGGGCTGTGGCTTTCTGCACCAGCTGCAGCTTCCAATTGTAATTCAGGTTTCGCCCCACACAGAGCACTTTGCAGATGTCTAGTTGGGTGTATTGAAAATAAATCTTGTCATATGAAATTGACATTTGTTTTTGATCTGCTTACAAGTTTGGTTGATAAAAGATAATGTTGATGTAATAGACTTCTGTAAGACATCTGACTTGGTATGCACAACATTCTGATTAAGGAACTAGAATGAGACAAAATTGGCATGGCAAACACTAAACAGATTAAGAACTGGCTAACTGAGAGGTCTCAAAATATAATGTTAAATGGGGAATCATCACTGAGCAGGTGTGTTTCTAGAGGGATTCCACAGGCATCAATTTTTGGTTAAGCAGGAGGTCAGACTAGATGATCATTCATAATGGTACCTTCTGGCCTTAAAAATCTATGAATGTAAATTAAGGCAATTATAGGATTTGTGATCAGATATCACTTTAATATTGTGTGCGTGTGAGTGAAAGAGTGTGTATCAATCATAACGATCTTTTAAAAGATCCCACTGGTGTAGATAGTTCTCAGATTCTGATCACCACTTCCCCCTGGGTGTGTAGGGCTTAAATAAATAGATACACCCTTCTCCGGGGAGAAAGGGAACCAATTGCTCCTAAGGATAAGTTGGAACAACTCTCGCCATCAATTTGCTTCTGTTCCACTTAGTTATTTAGCCACTGTGGGAAACAATGTGGCTATATGTACTGCGGTGAAAAAGGATCTGTGTTTGTTCCAGCTATAGACACATGACCAATTCTTTCCCTGGACTATATTTAGATATTGCTTTCTGCATCCTTGTAACTCTTATTTTTCTTCTTGCAGTTTAGTTACTAATCTAACTGAATAGAAGAGCGGTTCTCAGACTGAGAGTCGGGACCCCAGAGTGAGTCATGACTTCGTTTTAATGAGGCTGCCAGGGCTGGCATTAGACTTGCTGGGGCTCGAGACAAAGCCAAAATCTGAGCCCCACCACCCGGGGCTGAAGCCCTCAAGCTGCCTTCAGCTGCCAGATTTGTGTCTTTGCTTTTGAATGTCATGGAGGGGACTTAAGAACTAAAAAAGCCACTTAATATTATCAAGGGTTTTATTTATATGAGACAAGAAGAATGGTTTTGATAATAGTTTTGCTCTCTGTTCTTCTAGGACACAATGGCAGGATCTTTTGTGGTTTTGGAGGGGCACGAATCAATCATGTATCAGCGGAAAAGTTGGGTTTCCCATAGGTAACTTGAACAGCAACATGGTCTAGAGGTCAGAGCAAATGACTGGAAGTCAGGCCTTCCTGAGTTCAACTCCTAGCTCAGTTACTGGTTTGCTGTCTAGCTCTTGGTAAAGCACTTAATGGGTCTCAGCATTGCCACTGGTAAAACAAGAACATTAATACCTCCCTCCTGGGTGTCTTGTAGTTATTAAATTAAGTTTTTACCAGAGTGCTCTGAAGATGTTAAGTGCTCTTAACTGATGTATGATGTGTTTATTTGCAGATGGACGTGGGTTTTGAGCAGCTCACCAGGCACAGCTTTTAACACTCCTTACAAGAAGTGCGGAGACAATGAGAGTTCAGCTCAAAGGGGATGCAATCTGCACCCTTTTCCTGGTGGTAGTGCTTTGCTCTTTACTCTATTCCCAGTTGGAGCATACTTCCCCAACAGGAAACAAGGAGCAAACGCACAAGAAACCTTCCCCAACGCAGAAGATCCTCCCAGGACCCGAAGCCCCCAAGTGGCATCCTCAAGCGGAGGTGACATTTGGCCGACCCAGAATCATTTCTATCGCTAAAGATGCAGAGGTGGCAAGTAAAAAGGCCCAAACTACCACTTCCCCACCACTGGCTCATTCTGCCTTTGACTTCAAGCGCTACCTTCTAAACAAGGACAATCGGAACTTTGATCTTCTCATTAACCAGCCCAAGAAATGCCTGAGAACACCCGAAGGTCCCTTCCTGCTTATAGCCATCAAATCAGTGGTTGAGGACTTTGACAGACGTGAGATCGTCCGTAAGACCTGGGGCAGGGAGGGTTTCGTGAACGGGGTGCAGGTTCAAAGAGTTTTCCTCCTGGGAATACCAAAGAATAAGACAGCACTTGCAACATGGGAGATTCTTGTCCATCAGGAGAGTCTGATGTACCAGGATATTTTACTCTGGGACTTTCTGGATACTTTCTTCAATCTGACCCTGAAAGAGATCCACTTCTTGAACTGGGCTGATGAGTTTTGTTCCAGTGTGAAGTTCATTTTTAAAGGAGATGCTGATGTTTTTGTCAATGTGGAGAACATCATTGACTTCCTCGAGAGACATGACCCTGCAGAAGACCTCTTTGTTGGGGACATCATCTACAATGCTCACCCAATCCGGGTGCAGAAGAGTAAATACTACATCCCAGAAACGATGTACGGGCTAGGCACATACCCACTCTATGCAGGGGGAGGGGGCTTCTTATTGTCCAGGAGCACCATGAAAAAGCTCTTCCGGGCTTGCAAAGAGGTGGAGCTCTTCCCCATTGACGATGTCTTTTTGGGCATGTGCTTGCAGAGAATCAATCTCAAACCTGTTTTGCATGAAGGATTCAAGACGTTTGGCATCGTGAAACCCTCAGCTGCCCCACACCTGCAGACGTTTGACCCCTGCTTTTACAAAGATCTCATGGTAGTCCACAGTCTAAAAGTAGCCGAAATCTGGCTAATGTGGAATCTGCTTCACAGCCCACGGCTTTCCTGCACCCAGAAGAAGCAGGTGAAGAAGCCTTTCCAGTGGAAGAGGAAAAAACCTGAAGCAATGACGGACAGCAGCCTTCTGATAAAGCAGACTAAGCATGGCAGAAGTAGGTGATGAATGAAGCTCAGAAGAACCTTGGGGGGCTGCAACCCAACAGGCTGATTTAGCGCATCTCATATAAACTATTAGGAGATAAGGCCACCCTATTGCGGACATTTGCCAGAATTCCACATCTGCACACACTATATGCAGTAGGATTTTTCCCCTTAACCTGATTCCAAATAATTCACAAAACTAGATTTAATTTATTGTTATTTATTAGTATCGCAGTAGAGTTTAAAGACCCCCAGCTAGGACTATTCTGCTATACAAACATACAGTAAAAGACAGCCCCAAAGACTTATAATCTAATTTGAGACTTAACGTGATAAGTGAATGTGACATAAAAGGAGCAGGGTAAGGGGGGAGATGAGGACAAGGATCGTGAAGATAAAAAAAAATCATTGCTACATAGGTCTGGGATTACTGAAAGCCAGCAAGAACCACCAAATTGTGCAGTAGCTAAAATAAAGAAAATCAGCTCTCCCCAACTGATGCACAAACCAAACCCACAATCAGCTGGCTCCTTGGAGGTGTTACAACAGAGGTGGGTTGTGAAGGAGAAGAGGGCAGTGGCATTATGGATTAATTCAGGGAGGGGGCTCTATGCAGAATGGGGAAAGGAGAGGAGACAAAATTGGAAGCGGGCTTTACCAGCAGACCAGAGAATGGGTGAGGGGGCAACATGATCAGAGACCTGCAGGTAAATAGGAAGGGTCAGAGCTGTGAAGGGCCTTGAAGGTGAGGATAAGAAGTTTCATTGTTGCCCCTCCCTATGTACTGATGTCTCATTCATAGCAACACGCCAGTCAAACTCCTGCTAAACTGATGCTGAATCAGGATACAAGTTGGGCGGGTTCATGGCAGCTTTCAACTATTTATGTTGTAAATTGATTTACAGTCAATGGAAGCTGAAAATCATCTGATAACAGCTGATCATCTTCTCACCTTGATGGTCCAGATCCCCCATTTCAGACCTCTGCTGGCAAGCAGAGCAATGGCAAATGCATACTTCTGCCCCATGTGTGTCTCAGTGTGCTCTTTGATCTGGAAGAAATTACTGACATACGGGACTAGTTTATAGAGATTCAGGCCTTTAGTATATTGAACGCAGTCTAATATGAGAAGTAGCTAGGCCTTCTCAGACACGGGGGGGGGGGGGGGGGGGGGGAAATACCCTTCAGACACAAAGGCTTTGAAATAAAAGCTCTTCAGGACATTGCAGCAAAACACAAGCAAACAAAAACAAACAACTTTCTGCCACTAGGTGACATTCCATTTATCATTCAAAGTTTTTGAATAAGCATTTAGACTTTTGGAGAGGATCACTGGATTGCTTGATTCAACACAGCCTGGACAGCATTTTAGCACTTAAAGCATTATTTTCTGATCACAGGTAACCTTAAAAATAAGTACTCACTGGCCAGCACAAGTAGGAAGTGAATCTCTTAAAGAGGATTAGGAAAGGCCTTTTGATCCAGGAAGTTATAGGCCCCGATGCACAGCTGAAAAGCCAAGACTATGATTGTTAATTTAGGCACCTAACTCTTTGAAATCAATGGAAGTGAGGCCCCTAAATACCTTTCACAATCTGAGTCTAAGCCTTAAGCATATACTTAAATCCATCCTTATTGAGGAGAGAATTTAAGAACGTGCTCAAATCCCATTGACTTTAAGCTGATGTGTAAGGGCTGTCCTGCAGAGGGCTGTTTTTCCTGATTTGGGGCCTATCCCATAGGTCCCTTTCACAGCTGCAGGATAGTGCACAGTACCAGCTTTTTTTGTTTTTCCATTTGCTATACCATGGTCTCAATTCTAACTTTCACTCTGCTGCACAGTTGGAGGGGAGGGAGTCCGTTAACCTTTATTGATGCGCTGTAGCACTTATTGATGAAGTGCAGTGATGTGTTATCTCTTGGTTAGAAAGGGACCTTATGTACTTTCAGGAGAATTGTCAACTGTGGATGATATTATGATCCTTCTGTTTCTGTGATATGTTGGCAATTCTGAGAATACATACCTTCTGCATAAAAAGTGTTGACACAAAAAACATTGATGAAATATACGGTAGTTCTGCAGAGACTGGAAATCAACATACGAGGTTGGTAAACGTGCCATATGCATGTATTTATGAACTGTACAGAAATGCTTTATGTGGTGATCAATTTGCTAGTTGGGCAATTATTTCTATTGCAATTAAAAGACAGTACATGGATGTGCATGTCCACTTATCAAAATGAATATGGGGTGTGTGGTTTAGTAAAACTAATATACGCTTGCATTTCTGAGCAGAGAAAGAACCTGACAACATTGTTAGTGGTCTTGGATACCACAGCGAATTTTTTCCAATGGCAGTTTTTCATGCTTACAAAAGAAAACTGTGCTTAGCTTACCTCATGATTTCTTACCACATAACTAGTCAGGGTCCAGCAGTCCTTTACTTCAAGCTAGGGTGCAGAAGTAGACTGTATCCTTCCTCTCCTACACGGTTTCCATAGCCGCAGCCCACTTGTAATGTAGTGGCACAGAATCCATTGGATTCAATGTAAACCCTGCCCCCTAATATGATGGAGGGAGAATTATAAGGAGGGTCTTGCAGAGGAAGGAGCTAGGGCACAGCCTTGACGGAAGGGGTCTTGTTTTGGCCCTAGCTGAAAAGGAGTGGGAAACGCTGCTAGAAGACTGGCAGAGCTGCTTGCGACAAAGAAAGGCTCGCATTCAGCAGCTGCACACATGCCCTGAGGGCTGGCAGGGGTAGAACTGGTACATTCTCCTGGCCTCCATTTTCCCAGTCTTTGGAATGTCTCATTTCTTCACTTAAACACTAGGGCTGTTATCTATAGCAGGGCCAGAAAGTCCCTTTTATTTGTCAAAGCTTTCTGGGTCGCCCATTCAGACTGGGTTTAAAGCAGTCCATATGCTTGTAAAATGTCAGCATCAAGATACAAATTTATAGCAAAATAAAAATTGCCTTACCTGTGTAATTGTCACAAATTCCCTCATGAAAAAAATAGATCCAGTCATCCAGTATAAAACACATCTATTAACCCCCACTGAGGCTGTAACTCTCTTACTTTTATCAGGCTGATAAGCCTTTCATAACAGACTGAGATCCCAGACCCCATGATTTGTCTCTGTCAATATTTTGCCCTGCAGGCTACCTGGAAGGGCTCTACTCCCTCAAGGCAGTCTAAGGTCCTCAGGTTGAGAACTGCTACTAAGGAATCTGGGGGCCAGTTTTTCTGAATGTGAGGCCCTAGGTCCACACGTAAGGATAGATTCAGACTCATAGACCATAGACTTTAAGGTCAGAAGGGACCATTATGATCATCTAGTCTGACCTCCTGCATAACGCAGGCCATACAATCTCACCCATCCACTTCTAGAACAAACCCCTAACCTATGTCTGAGTTATTGAAGCCCTCAGATTGTGGTTTGAAGACCTCAAGCTGCAGGGAATCTTCCAGCAAGTGATCCATGCCCCATGCTGCAGAGGAAGGTGAAAAACCTCCAGGGCCTCTGCCAATCTGCCCTGGAGGAAAATTCCTTCCTGACCCCAAATATGGCGATCAGTTAAACCCTGAGCATGTAGGCAAGACTCACGAGCCAGCACCCAGGAAAGAATTCTCTGCAGTAACTCAGATCCCATCCCATCTAACATCCCATCACAGACCACTGGGCATACTTACCTGCCGATAATTTGGCAATTGATCTTTGATCAATTGCCAAAATTAGGCTATCCCATCATACCATCCCTTCCATAAACTTATTAAGCTTAGTCTTGAAGCCAGATATGTCTTTTGCCCCCACTACTCCCCTTGGAAGGCTGTTCCAGAACTTTACTCCTCTAATGGTTAGAAACCGTCGTCTAATTTCAAGTCTAAACTTCCTAGTGTCCAGTTTATCTCCATTTGTTCTTGTGTCCACATTGGTACTAAGCTTAAATAATTCCTCTGCCTCCCTAATATTAATCCCTCTGATATATTTATAGAGAGCCATCATATCCCCTCTCAACCTTCTTTTGGTTAGGGTAAACAAGCCAAGCTCTTTGCCTCCTTTCATAAGACAGGTTTTTCATTCCTTGGATCATCCTAGTAGCCCATCTCTGAACCTGATAATGCACTGATGGAAGCAGCTTTAGGAAAGGAGACCAATTTTTGGCTATGGTAAGTAAAGAGAATCTGTTAGTTTGAAGGCGCCACACATCAATAGTAGAGTGTGTGACACTTTGCCAGACAGCTGAGATTCTAAAATTTAGAAGAGGAATGTGGGAAGGAGGAATTAATAAAACCTATTGAATTTTATATATCTATCTGCGCATGCCCCAAAGTTTTTAAGCTAGTGAATCTACCTAAAATCCATATTTAGGTGCTTTAATTTGGCTCAGTTTCCAGAACTGCTGACTGAGCATCCACAACTCCCACAGAAACTAAAGGGAGTCTAGAAGTTACTGAACATCTCTGAAAGGAGGCCATTTTCTTTAGGTTTAAGATTTCAGGTGCTTACCATCAGGCACACACGTTTGAACATTTTAACCATACGTTTCCCAAGAAGCCAGTTTCTTTCTGGTGTTCTCCTGAAGTGCTAGAGCCCTAACCCCCTCCCCCACAAGGTGCATTATGTGCACAAGAATCAGAAACTGACCCTTCCACTTTCCCTCTCCAAGCAAAACAAACTGCAAAGAGTAAATTAAAAAACATACACATGGTGAAAGACAACATACTTTTCCAAAATACCATCCAAAATTAGACTTGCAACATGGCTTTGTTTTACTAACAGCCACTTGGGTCTCTGCAAATGGACTGAATGCATTAACAAAGCCTTTCCTCACACATTTGAAGCCGGGCCTGACTCTTGGCAAGGAATGAAGAACACGGTGAGAGGGGGGTTCTAACAGTAGCAAGAGATGCAAGTTGACTTCCATGAGACCAAGGCAAACATCTGAAGTTAATATAGTCCAAAGGGTTTTATTGAGTCTCAGGGGTCCACACAGACCAACCGTTTTCACACTATACGTTAAGTATCCAGGCTGGGTTGTTTAGTGAGTAGAGTGGGGTTGGACTCCACATTCAGCACCTCTAAGTCTGCCTGTCTCCAGGGTTATAAACTGGATGTGGAGGCGCATGCCAAGATCTAGCACTGGGTCGGGTTGATGGTTGCTTAGCTATCATACAAAAGAAAGCCAGAGAAGTTTCTGAAGCGAGCTGGTGTTATTCTCTGCTTGGCGTCTATTGCCTATTTTCTAACTGCTGGGCTGTCTCAAGCAGATAGAACAGAGCAGCCTCTGGAGAGTATGAAAAGGACAACCCGGTTAAAAAAAAATAAATTTAAACCTAAAACCTCTGTGGCCCAATTTTCAGAGGAGCTGAGCACCTCAACTGGCACCTGCTTCAGGTTTTGAAAACCAGCCCAGCAAGCTTCCTTCGGTATGTTACTAACACTACATTAAACGATAAAAACGGCAGGACTTGTAAAACCTAACTTGATTTTCACTACTTCTGCTGTTTATGTCCATTGTGCAAGCTGAATGCAATGCAAATATGAGTTAGTCTCAGGCACAAGCAAAGTGCTGCTGGGTTTAGGCAGCAAACTGTAAAGGCAACTGGGGAAATAAAAACAAGAACTGCTTTCACTGGAATCCTTTGAAGAACACCACTCACTCACAGCGTCTCCTTTGGTTCTATACTGCCTAACACTGTCCCTTCAACTCACTCCCCACTAGGCTCATGGACTGTGTCTAACAGTTCCTTCCTGTCTCCCTTTGGCAAGGTCAACCACCAGGCCAATGGCAGAACCAAGTTGATGCACGTCCCGGGGGGATGTCCAGATCTTAGGGAGCCTGCCAGTGTCCAGGTGAGCCACTCCCACAACCCTCTTTGAGACAGGAGGGCAGCATGGACCTGGTGGCAGTAAGATCCCAAAGGACAGTAGGGTAGAAGTGGCTTAGAGTGGCCATAGCAAGAACTGCTTAGGAGACAAGAGTGACGTAGGAAAGGACAGTGGAAGTGGGGCTGGGAGGGGGACTACCAGTAGCCTCAGAAACTCTTATATGAGAGAAGGGGGAAAAACCCTGCTGGGTATGGGGCATAAGTAGCTTTGTGCCTAACACAATGGGGCTTCAGTCCTGACACAGACAAAAGTGGGAGTGGGTTAAAGCAAGCAAGGGTTGGCCTGGGGTGGGCTTGTTCCACCAGTCTAAATTAATTTTATTAGATCTGTACAAACTCCCATTCTAGAACTCTTAAGCCGATTAAAAAAATGCACTTAAACCTGTTTAATTTGGTAATTTATTGAATTAAACTAACCTGGTATAGTGTCTATGTTAGGGAGTTCACACTGGTGTAGTGAAAGCTGTTTAGTTACATCAGCAAAGGTGTTAGATGTCTACACTGAGGTGGGGTGCGAGTCCCAGCTCAAATAGATGTACTTATGTTAGCTCTGATCCAGTTGGCATAAGAAAACCAGCGTAGCTGTGATGGGACGAGCAATAGAAGGGTCTAGCCACCCAGAGGACGTACCACCCAAGATGCTAAGTATACACTCAGAGCAGCAAGCCCTTTCTACCACACCAGCTACGTTGTATTTTTAGCACACTAGCTCCATCCCAGCTAGTGCAGGCACGTCTCCTGTGCTGGGAATGACACCCTCAGCTTGAAGTGGAGACATAACCTCAGGGCTTGGCTTTCTCAGGGTAACTCAGAAGCAGGGAAACCAATCGTTCAGGAGTATCAAGCTCCACTTCTATAAACTGGTGTCGCATCCTGAACATCACCCATAATTAAGGCTAAGTTTGTGTCATGGATAATTTTTAAGTAAAAGTCATGGACAAATCACAGGCAATGAACAAAAATTCACAGAAGCCTGTGACATGTTCCTGACTTTCACTAAAAATATCCCTGACAAAAGTGGTAGGTGGGTTCAGCACCCACTGCTGCTGGGGCTCCCGGGTCCCCCACCGCCATGGCTGGGCAGCTGCGGTATCCCCCAACAAAACGGGGGCTGGGAGCTCCAGCCCCAGGGCAGAAAATGTCACAGAGGTCAAGGGAAGTCACAGATTCCATGACTTAATTGTAGCCTTACCCATAACATTTGGGATGCCTTTAAAAAACAAACAAACAAAAACATGGAAAATTCTCTGTTAAGTGTGTTAATTGTGGAATGAGACTGACCATACTGATCCATTCAAGAAATTCCAATCTAGATTGGAACCTTTTGAACCCTTACAGTAGATTCCAAGACTGTAATCATACATAGTGCTTTAAAATGGTTAAACTGAGTGTGCATATATACACGGATGTAGAACTGGGAGGAAAAGAAGAATTAAATTTAGGGCATACATTTTGACCCAAAAGCAGAAGTTTAATGTTTTAACCTCATTTTCAAACAGGGGTAGGTCTGTAAGGGAAATGCCACGCTGCCTTTAAAATAGTACAGTCCATGAGCTGGGAGGAAATGGCTGTGACCCATCAAGAGAAATAGTTTGCTGCTGAATAAAGGATAGATTAGTGCAGGGATAGGCAACCTATGGCACGGGTGCTGAACGTGGCATGTGAGCTGATTTTCAGTGGCATTCACACTGCCTGGATTCTGGCCACTGGTCCGGTGGGGCTCTGCATTTTAATTTAATTTTAAATGAAGCTTCTTAAACATTTAAGTTTAAGTTTAATTATATATTATAGATTTCTAGAAAGAGACCTTCTAAAAATGTTAAACTGTATCACTAGAACGCGAAACTTTAAATTAGTGACTAAATGAAGACTCGGCACACCTCTTCTGAAAGGTTGCCTACCCCTGGATTAGTGTCAATTGGGGATGTGGAACTAGGTTAACAGCTGGGAAGCAGCTTTACATTCTTTTTGTGGCTGAAATTCACTAAGGTATAGCAGAGAATGATGCACAACTTAAGTCATACCAGAGTACTCGAAATAATGCATAAGTTTCCTGCAGGCCACCACAGGTGTACATTTCATCACGTGAATCAGTTGTGGCTTGGGATTGATCGAAGTCCCTCTATCTCATCTGCTCTCTGTCTGTTTTAACACTGAAGACAACTCTTCTACTTTCCCTTCCCCTCTTCCTTATTTTAGGTGATTACATTTAACTCTGAAGCATCTTGGAACGTAGTTTGTACTAAGGGAATGACTTGGAATGGAGTTGTATTTTATTGCAATTACCTCAATATTTATGCTTCCACCACAAAGAACCATGATATTTTGCTCTGACTTGGTTGAAAAGCCTATGTGATCGCACCACAATAAACAAATAGAGTATTAGTCTCAGTGCATAAGATGCAATACTGGTGCTTATGAAAAGTGATAACCCTCAATTTCAAGCACTAAACGGTGTTACAAAGAACAGCTTTTTCAATAAAAGATTAGCAAAAAATTCCTCCACTAAAGAGCTGTAAAATGTCATCAATCTGTAAGTGCTTTTGCTACATTAAATAGTGTCTTGGAGCCAGTCTTCATATTCTAGAGCAAAAAAACTTTAAAGCGCAGTCTTGGGCAGATCCAAAGGCAAGACTTCAGATGTGCAAGCTTATGCTTGTGCACAGTTTGTGGACTGCTCAGGCAAGCATAAAATCTTGATAAGGAAGGCAGGCTTGGATTTGCAAAGGAGCCTAAATGAGTTAGGTGCCCAAATTCCATTGAATTCCAACAGGAGTTGGGAGCCAACATGCACAAGCTCTCTTTGAAAATGCCAGCTGGAATCTTTGTCTTTTGAACCAGGCTCTGATAATGATGAATCACCATATGACCATGATGCTGAGCTGTAGGAAACATTTATGCAGTTCTGAAATGGGAGCAATCATTAGTGCATTTATCAGTTAGAACACACTGCTGATATGCCATTTCAGCATGAAATCTGTTTAGAACTAAAAGTAAAATGGTGCTTGGTAACAGAAAGTTGGATTTTCCCGATGGGAAGCACATTGCTGGAAACAGTGCACCCAGATCTATTAACTCTACTTGTCTTAATCATGTAAGTAGTCTAGTGAAGTCAATGGGCTGCTTGCAGAAGTAAAGAGAGTAGGATTTGGCCCCATATCTGATGACGAGGACAGGAGGATCAGCTTTATAAAGAGAGGGGGAATTGGGAAAAGGTCAGCACTGTAGGAGTTGCAACACACACATCAGGCAAAAGCGCTACTCATGAAACAAGGCAGCAACACATTCTGGAAAGGGCTGCACTTGGGAACTGGTTGATTAGAGAAATAAGATTGTTTTTCACACTATTTTGCCAAACAGAAAATATACACAACTAAATAAAATAAGGGGCTAATTTATTTCTCTTAAGCAGTAATGTGCTGTGGGGGCCAGAGAGTGCAAGGCTTGTGTAAAGACATAAATGGCTCCAGAGGCACCAGGGAGAGCAAAGCACAAGATGGACTTTGACACACATTTAAGATGTAGCTGTTTTCTGCAGCACAGCCATCCAGCTGCTATCCGGCGCTCAGGGGTGACCCCTCTAGGTGATTCGGAACTGCCAGAAGCTCCAATCCCCATATACTTGGCACACCAGAAGATAAATTACGACAAGATGCCATGCCATCTCCCCTAATGCACTTACCTTAGGGACAAGCATCTTTTGGCCCAAGACAAACAGCAGCAAATAAAGAAACAGATATTAAAGAGAAAAGGGTTATAAACAGCTACTACAAAGAAAGTAACCTGCTTCATTTTTGGCCTCCCTCACACCATTTTTAAGGCCCCTCTCTCCCCATCCACCCAAACATCCTCAACTCAGCTGATCAGCGGCAGGCGTCTGATAAAGCCAAGAAAGACAAGTTGCTGTCCCCATCCCCACTCATTTTAACTATTTGGTGTGAGCTTCTCTATAGCAGATCCCTCCGCCTGCAGATCAGGTCATTAAAAGCACTCCTGATGAACCCGTATTGGCCTCTTACTACTCTTTCTATTTTCTTCAGGATTGTTTTCAGCTGTGCCTTTAATATTGCCTCCTTGAGAAACTGCCAGCTGTCCTGAACTCCCATGGAACCTAACCTACCAGTTCTTGGAGTCTGTTAAAGTCTGCTTTTGGAAGTCCATTGTCCCTATTCTGCTGCTCTCTCTTTCCTTTCCTTAGAATCATGAAATCTGTCATTTCAAGATCACTTTTGCCCAAACTGCCTTCCACCTTCAGATTTGCTACTGATTCCTCCCTGTTGGTCAGAATCAAGTCTAAAATGGCTGTCCCCCTGGTTACTTCCTCCATCTTCTGAAACAAAAAGCTGTCCCCAATACATTCCAAGAACTTATTGGAAATTCTGTGTTTTGCCTTATTGTTTCCAACAGATGCCTGGCAGTTAAAGTCCCCCATTACTACTACGTTGTCTATTTTGGGTATTTGTTATTTTTTTTAGCAATATCTCATCAACCTCCCTTTCCTGATTTGGTGGTCTATAATAGACTCCTGCCATATTACCCTTCCTCCTCCCCCCATTTTTAGCCCTTTTATCTTTATCAGAGACTCTCTAAGTGGTCTGCCTCCCACTTCCTTCTGGGCCTCAGACCTAGTGTACATATTCATGTATAACATAACACCTTCTTCCTGTGCTTCCTAAACAAGCTATACACCCCTATACCAATATTCCAGTCATGAGATTTATCCCATCCAGTCTGTGACATGCCAATTAAGTAAAAATGTGGCTTATGTACTAATATTTCTATTCTTTCTGTTTATTCCTCATATTCCTAGCATTTGCGTATAGACATTGAGCAGTTTCTCCCACTGATTTCCCTGTTGTGGCTTATAACCACTGTGATGGGGATTGTCACCCCTGGGGTGCAGTTTGGGAGCCGTGGGAACCTCTATGTCCCTCTAACCACCCAGCTGGGCTGGCCCTGCTCATGCTGCTTTGTTGGAGATAACAGGGCTGGGAAAAGTTGGCTGTATCACCCAACACGACAACAGGTGGCGTCACACACCCAACTGAGTTTTCCAAGTGCCACTCAAAGACAGGCAGCCAATTTCCTGGCTCCCTGAGTATAAATCCAGAATTATACTGTCTTACAGTGCTCAGAGATCTGTACAATGTAAGCTCATTATTAAAGTTTGCCTTTCCCTCCATGTGGGAAGGATACGCAACAGCCTTTGCTCACAGAGCTGAGATTTTCCCCAGATACTTACTTCTCTTAAAGGCACACTGGTTTAGATAAAGCATAAAACAAGTTTATTAACTACAGATAGATTTTAAATTATTATAAATGATAGCAAACAGATCAAAGCAGATTACACCTAGCAAATAAACAAAACCGCAAACTCAGCCTAAAGTACTAGATAGGGTGAGAAATTGCTTATTCAAACCCTGATTGATGATACAAGCAGTCCACCAAGTTTCCATACACAGGCTAGAAATACCTTTAGCCTGGGTCCAGCATTTCCCACAGTTCAGTTCACCTCTTCAGGTTCCAGGAATTCTCGTGTGGGAAGTGAAGCCAAGAGATAATGTCACACCCCACCTTACATAGCTTTTCCATATGGTGGGAACCCTTTGTTCCAAACTCAGTTTCCAGTCCAGCTTGTGGAAAAATACAGGTACCAAAATAGAGTTTAGTGTCATGTGGTCTGGTCATAAGCCCTAGCATGCCCTGCTGAGTCATAGCAGCCATTACTCACAGGCTAGCTGAAACATTTACAGGAAGGCTAACCAGGTGGGTGATATGCTTCTCCTAAGGCCTATTGTTTCCCCTAATGCCCCATTACCCTGAACAGGCTGTCTAGACTGGAAGCACTTCAACAAGTGGGTGTCATCCAGGTGTAACCACATTGAAATACAGATACATAGTAAATATTCATAACTTTAGAAACAAAAATGCACACAAATAGAATAATTATATTCAGCAAATCACAACTTTTCCAATGATACCTCACAAGACATATCTTGTACCTGATATATAATTATATCATAATCATACAACTATGATGAATATGGGGTGCAGTGTCACAACCATAATATAGTTTCTTGTGCTCCCTTCCCCCTCCCCCTTCTGTTAAGGTCTTTTTTTATGCTTACCTGTGGTCTGCTGTCACCTGCCCCCTTTTAATCTAGTTTTAAACCCTCCTCACTAGGCTGGCAAGTTGGTGAGCAAAGAGGTTTTTCCCCTTTTTAGTCAGGTGGATTCCATCTCTTTCAGCAAACCTTCTCGGAACAGCATCCCGTGGTCAAGGAAGCCGACGTCCTCCCATTGACATCATCTGTGCAGCCACGCATTCATATCCAGGATGTGCGTGTCCCCGCATGGGTCCTTACACTCAATCAGGAGGATGGATGAGAACACAGCCTGTGTCCTCCCATCCCTCTTGCTCCCAGAGCTCAGTAGTCACTGCTGATCTGCTTGTGGTCAAACTAGGTAATATCTGATCATGTGGATGAGCAGCATGGGGTAGTGGTTAGAACAACAGATAAGCCTCAGCAAACTTGCTGTAACTTCTGGGACTTGGGCTCCAGGCAGGCAGCACATCTCCTGAGACATGTCAGGTTGGCAGAAGGATGCCTTCATCCCTTTCAGAAGGATGAGCCACGGAAGAGCGAAAGTCTGTATATTTCTCTCTAAGATGGTGAGAATTTTGCTAACACCAGGACAGAGCTTCTAATCTGGAGTCTCATGCAGGTCAATTTTCAAAAGAGATTTAAGAAAATTAACAAATAATTAGCAATCATATTTTAGCTTTATATTTAGAAACATGTATGAATTTATACAGCACCTTTTATTCTAATATCTTGAAGTGCTCTAGAAATACTTACGTTTCAAAACTCTGTGAGGTAGCTAAATTCTGAAATTAACACATTTTCATAAGGTTAAACTAAAGCGCAGATACTGACTTGTCCAAGTTTACACAAGCCAGTGCTAGAGATTGGAGCAGAATCCTGGAGTCTTTATTTCCAACTCCCTGGTAAAATTATCCTGCATACGATAAGTAAATGACATGAAATAAAGCAGAAGCATTCACCACTTTATTACAAAAACACCCAGCAACTGTATGCAACACCAAACAGTAACTGAGAGTCGCATTTTATTTGTCTTTCAGTGTACATGCTCATTATGTATTCTGTTTAATTTACAGAAGGGCTATGTAAACCAAAATGAAAATTTGAAAGGAAACAAAGAAATAGACGGAGGTGTAGAATTTTCTCAGCAAGCAATGACCACAGGAAACAGCACAGATTGAACAGGAATTCAACAGGAGTAACACCTAAGAATAACGAAGGTAAACAGTAACTTTTTCCTTAGATAGATTCTCAGCGGGGCTTTTTTGTTTTAGTAAAACACTCTAGAATGTCACAGTATACAGGAAGACTAAATGGCAAAGAATATCATACACACAAACTCTCACACTCACACAAACCAAATCACATTTATCCTTGCTACTGGTCCAGGATCCAAAACACTAGTTAACATTCTATTTCCTATCTCCCATTCATTGATAAACTATACAGGATTACACTGTACATGGCGTTAAAATTACAAAAATGTCATATTTACAAAATCTGTACACACATTGTAAAACTCACAAAATTGTTGTCTATGTATCACAAGTTGCTACACCAAAATATTAAAAATGGGACAAAATTATACATTTCTCTTTTCCATTTTTATAAAGGGTTAATATTTCAAAGAACACACGCTATTTTCCCCAATAAGACTGTAATAGAACTACAAACCCAAAGCATCCACTTGAGATAAAATGCAGTGAGCAGCATTTCCTGACTAGAGAAAAGCCTATATCCTGTTTCCTGGGGGTGGGGTGTGCAGTTAGATTATATACACAGAGATGGTGAAACTAGACTGAGGATATCTTTGGCTAAAACTTTGGCATTAAATAAAAGTTAAAGTTTAGGAGACATGGGAAGAGGTTTCCTGGTGCTGGATGAGTTGGGGAATTTTTCTTTCAATAATCTACATACTCACCACAAATTCTCTTTCCTTTTTCCTTTTCTACAGGAAATAGGGAGGAGCTAGGGGTTTAGAACAAACATATTTCAATATGTTTGTAGATGAGGCAACTGCATTTTCTTTTATGGGATGGATTTTTTATTTTTATTTTTAAGTACAAAGAAAAATGCTGTCAAAGAAAAACCTCTTTCAGTCATAGGAATAATCTCTTCCAGATTTTTGGGGTTTTTTTGGAAACGGCATATGAAAAAAAGTTAGTAAACCAGGCATGGCAGAAAAACAATTGCTTCAGCCTGTCAAGTAAATATTAGTGCAGGAAGGTGGACTATTCATCAATCCACCACATAAATAAGCTTAATGCGCAGTGTACATTAAATAACCATCACACCCCGTACACAGATGCTCCTCGGTGAAGATAATGTTTATCAAGTAATTAAAGTGTATGTAGTGCAAATGTTACACAACCAAGTATTATGCACATGCTACTTGCTTGTTCTGAAGTTACACAAAGATGTGGTGCCTGAAATCATGGACATATATACACCCTTTGTCACACTTGGTACCATGTCCTAAGCCACAGAACTATCTATGTGTTTATATTTGTGTGTGTGTGTGTGTGTGTGTATGTGTATATATATATATATATAATGTATGTATATATACTTGGTTTCTTAAAACAGGACCACCACATCAATACAGTAACACAAACACAGACTAATATCAATACCTGTTTCCAGATGCTCCAAGGCTCAGAATGTTTGTGCTTCTAATTCTTGCAGTCATTAATGCTCCTTCTGCCAGCTCAGGAAGGACAGACAGTCTCTTCGGGTCTGTACTGTGCAGGAGACGGCCAACCGAGAGGAGTAAAATGACAACACAGGCATCTAGCTGCTTTCCTCCATCACTAGTTCCATGCCTTATGATGAAGGGTTGAGAGAATTTTCCCTCCGCACCACGCATGGACGGGAGGAATTTTATTTTGAAAAAAAATCATACCATGCTTTCCATATAAGTGGCAGTAAATCAAGGCACGCTGTACTAGTTTTGTAGCATTTAGATTAGCTGATTTTGAAGGTAATGCTTCATTGAGGAAGGTCTGATGTTCTCAACTGGCTGCTGGGCCTTGCTGGCCCGTACAAAGTAACAGATGCTATGTGATTATTCTGCATCACCTGCAAAAGGAGGGCAGAGAAAAAGAGAAATTAAAAAAAAAAAAAAAATCCCATAGGCCAAAGGGAACTCAGAAAGTTGCCAGTGACACAGTTACAGTATTTATATGTTTGAAGTGTAGAGATATTAAAAAAAGAAATTTAAGCAACTGATAGGTGGAATTAAAACACTTAAAGATCTTTGCCAATTCTAAAAAATTACTACTAAATTTCCAGGTGTCCTTTAGAGTCACATTTGTTGTTTAACATGGGCACTCATCACCACCCAAAGTATTTAGTGATAACTAAGCAGGTCTTCCAATAGCATGAGTTATGGATGACAAGGCAGATGCACCAGCCTTAAACACAAAAGATGGATTAATCCCAGGGAGAGGGTTGGTAAATGTCCCGCTTATGCCATGTTCCCTGATATTACAGCCGCTCTCGAATGCTAGCTCTCATAGGTATATAGGAAAGACAAAAAGCTGCATTAAAACCCAGAAGCAAACTCCACACCATCTTCTCCCACACAAACAAATTTGTAAGTTTTTTCCTAACCTCAAAGATCATTCGTTGCAGTCCAAAACAAAAAGTTGATCCAAATGGGTTAGTATTATTTGGAGATGATGACCTTAAAAAAGAAGAAAAAAAATGGGTGCATAAGAGGTTGGAATTTCTTAATGTGAAATAATAGCCACCCGTGATTATGTGGCAAGTTTGTCACATTTCTCTTATGCCAAGATTATTTAAATGGGGAGGGATTACATTTATCTGTGCTATGATGCTATGCTGCTTTTGGATTTCAAACGGGTCACTCCTCAGAGTGGTGCTGAAGTATGGGGGGATTTAGTGGGACAAAATAAGCAGTTATTAGTGACTGCAGGAGATCGCTCCCATTCAATCAAGGCTGGAAAGGAAAAACTGAGTATAAACCAAGTAACAAAGAAGAAGGAGCTCAAGAAAGAGAGGACTTTTTTAACTAGACCTTTTTGTGCATGCACACGTATGCATCTCTCTCCCATGCCTTTTTCAAGTAAAAATGACTAGGAAGCCTATTTTTAAAGGTATCTTTTGCACAATGTATATTAATCTAGTCATTTTAAAACACTGAATCTCTAGCAAAGTAGTTATTTATGTCTGAAGTGACATGCCTAATTAAATTTAGTTACCTTTAAAAAAAATGCATTTCTTGACTTTCACATATGCTTTATAAACATTTAAGTTATACAAGAACTAAACACTGTTTTGTTTTTAGGAGAATTGCAGCAGTTAGTCAATATGGGCCCAATCAAAAGCCCCTCTGAAGTCAAAGGAAAGACTCCCATTGACTGCAATGGACTTTAGGTCAGATCCTTAAAACACCTGGAAAATATAAATTTTAAAGACTTGTTTATACTGTAGTTTCAGCATAGCTAGGACTGGTTTCTATTAGTAAGGTCTGGCTTCCTCTACAATTGGTGAATTTCTTTAACTGAATGTGACATAGCAAATGGCACATCATCAGATGGTAATGCATCTTATATTGATCTGAACCACTAACTTATGATGAAAGGGTCCATATGTCCATATGTCATCACTAATTCCCTGAGCCATCCAATCTCTCAACTACTCATTTTACACTGGAAAGACGTGATTGTATCTGAGTTAATTAAATGTAATAGGGGAAAGTGTCTACAAAGAGAATAGGTTCCTTAATTTAAAAAGACAGCTCCAATTTTTTCAATAAAAAGTGAAGTCTAAATTACGATGCCTACTACTAAAATGCTTATATTAGTGAATACGCTGGATTACAAAGAGATATTGTCAAATGAATACTTCTATGCACTTTCAGAGACTCAAAAAGTGTGTAAAATTACTCATATTCCAGAACTGGATGAGAACTACTTAAACTGACACTATTGTTTAGATTTATGCAGATTTACAATTGAACATGTGCATTCATGCTAGACTGCAAGCTCTTGGGAGCAGAGACTGTGTCATGCCATATGTTTAGTCCAGAATAGGCTGCTGCTCTTGATTAAAGTTATTTGGGCACACTCACTATACAAAAATAATGTATGTTATTTGTTAACATACACACACTCACAATGTTCTATATATACTCTCCACTGTGCAACAGAGGATGGATTTTGGCATTTAAAAGAATTGCTGGAATTCCATTGTTACATATTACAGATTCTTGATTTCTCCAAATGGTAGTAAGCTTTCCTAGCTAGAGGCAGCAGAACTGATGCTTCAGCAGCAAAGATGTAGCATAAATCCTGATGACAATTACTACCAGACCTATCCTTGTGGTAATCATCTGTCAGCAGCTCACTTCCTGCCAACCATACAGGATAACAAGACACACAGCATCTTTACCTATGAAGTACCACTGGCTTTTCCACAGGATGTCCCAGAAGATCCTGAATACTATCCCACTGTAATCATATTAAAAGGGTGTTAGAATAAGAGAGTCACATGAAAACTTTTCTTTATACAAAGGAGGAGGTTCATGCACATTTTGGTTGTAGTGTTGCTACAAACCACAAGGCAGCACAGAGTGCCATGAACTATGAAGGTTATGTTTAGAGAGTGTTTTGTGATTGGAGCCAGCTTTACTCAGCAGAACCTGCAGCTAGGAGGCTGCTCTTAGTTTAAAACTAGTTTTCATTTTAGGTGGAAAGTGGACTTTAATTGAATTAACAAAAAATAATGAAATACTATTGTAACCTCTGTAGGCTTGATGGCAGAAACACAAAGCACTGTGTCCATCATTTTAAGGAGATATTTCAAAGAATAAGGCATCTGAAATTTCCCACAGGAAGGCACTCTCTTGGAACTTTGCTGAGATCAAGTTCAGCATGCAAGACAGGCACTGTGTTTATTTGACTGAGAATTCCCAGTACTATCCACTCCTGTAGTATGACAGCTTATGAAGCTATTGCTTTATATTGAAGGGACGTAACAATGCAGTGAAGCACTGCAGTATATCAAATAATTCAATCAGAAAGCAAAGGAGGATACAGGCCTCCTGCCTTCAGTAAGCAGTCAATGCTCTGCAGCGGCATTTAGATACTCCAATTACCATAACACCTGGGTTCACCTCACAGGCCCAGTCTCATTCCCTAGACTGGCAGGAACCAGAAGTGCTACAGGGTAGAAGTGTGTGGTGTTGTTGAACAGCCCTCACTCCAGAAGCCAACTGAGTGGCATTTATGCCCACCTGGATGTCAAAGGCAACTCTATATGTGTAGTGGAAGCATTTTACTTAATGTTTCTCTTGCCCTGTTTGGTAAAATACATGATGTATTTAACCAAAAAGATTGATTTACTGTTATCTGTGGATTTTTTTTTTTTACACTATTTTCAGAAAGTTTGAATGATAGGCCATTCTTTATGCAATAGAAACCACTGTCAAAAGTTCATTACAAAGTGCAGACAAACCCCAAAACAAGTGCTAAAAAAAAATTCAAAGGTGCACCCTGAAACAAATACCTGGGTAAATGAAACTCCTAAGAGTGCAGTTATCTTGTCACTACTCTAAAAATATTTAATTAATCTGTAACAGTTATTGTCAAATCCATCCATGTAAAATTATTTCTAGCTAAACTCCTGATTTCCACCATTAATATTACATTTCAAAGGTATCTCTAATCTTTCTAACTCTTAGGTGTCTTAAAATTGGAAACAAAACATAATTTACTGGAAGACAAAGCCCAAGGTTTGACTGCACTATATTTCTGACTGTGTTAAGAGTAAAAAGTTTGAACTACAACAATTTAACTGAAAAAATCCAAATCCATAAAAAAATTAAAATTAAATTTTGGTGGGAGGAGAGTAATTTGAACTCCCTTATTTAAAAAACCATCTTTCTATATTGCTACTATTTCTGCAACACATAGTAAGAGTTCCGCACACTCATCAGCCAAGCGATTTATACTGGCCACTGTTCTGGTTGTTTTTATGAAGACTCACCTTGCTGTACGTTGTGCATGTTTCAGTCTGTGAATCCGCACTATCTGAGGAAGGTAAACAAAAAATGCTCTTCTGGAAATTCCATTTGGTACTTTCATATTGGATACATTTCAAAAAGAGTTTGAAAAATGATTTCAGGGATCACGGAACTTGAAAGCATCACACAACGTGGTCAAAACAACACAAAACAAAAAAATCCCACTGATTAAACATAAATCCACTAGATTAAACAACAACACCGGAGACACAGATTTGCCCATTCACTATTTTAAAAAGTAACCTTTAAAGACTAACTGGCTTCTAAGCAGGGGCTGCTCTAGACATTTCACCATCCCAAGCACGGCAGCATGCCGCGGGAGGTGCTCTGCCGGTTGCCAGTGCCACAGCTCCGGTAGACCTCCCGCAGGCGTGCCTGTGGAGGGTCCGCTAGTCCCGCGGCTCGACCGAAGCCAGAGGACCTCCGCAGGCATGCTGCCGAAGGCTGGCTGCCCGCCGCCCTCCCAGCGACCGGCAGAGTGCCCCCTGCGGCTTGCCACCCCAAACACGCGCTTGGCTTGCTGGGACCTGGAGCTGCCCCTGCTTCTAAGAAAAAAAAAAAAAGGAAATACAGGAGTGAAAGAAACAAGACATTATTTATTTCTCTGTGAACTGAACTGACTTGCCAAAACTGTAGTGTCAGGTAATATGCATAGCGGTAGCAACAAATCAACTCTTGTGGATGAACTACTTTGCAAAGTCTAAGCTCTGTATGCATTTAAGAAGCCGACAAACCCTCAGATTTGACCCAATCACTCCCAAACCAAAACAGTTTAAGTAATCCCTACAAGGGGGGGGGAGGGGGAGAGGGAAGAGAGAGATAAAAGATAAAAACCCCAAGCCACACCTTTGTGGAACACTCCTCCCCCAAAACATTATGAATATATGGGCACAAGTTGTGCCAACCTCTGCTTTCCAGGCTGGCTCCATTTGTATGAGCTGGTAGAACTGAACGCCGCTCTTTGAAGAGCAGAAAAAGCAAGAATCTTGGGAATTTTAATTCCTTGTTTCTCGAAAGAATGAAAAAAGACAGAATGGAGGAACAGCATCACATATGGTTTGCAGTTCCAACAAACCAGGCACTCCAAATTGCTTGCTCGCCATTTTTCCAGCCTATGCATGTATTTGCTTTCATCTCTGGACTTTTTAAAATGGAAAACGTCTTCTCTGGGGGCAACCATGAAGTGTTCTTTAATCAGACCAAAGACTCATTTATATTGACACTCACCACCAAGCAAGTGGTTCCCAATACAGCTGGGTTCAGTGTTTAAGTAATATGCCCACTGTACCAATGAACTGCCAGTGACAGAATTACACTGCACACTGCTAGCCCATGGAAGGGTTTACAAACTCTTCAATGGGCTTCATACTATCAAAGTTTCAGTGTGGTGGGTGCGTATTGGGGAAAGAAAAGGATGAATAAAAGAAACCAAATATATCCATAATAGATGCACAAAACAACTTGGACTGAATACAAGTACTCAGAAATGGGAGTGTGAAATACTGCACAAGAGCCTTAGGAAAACGTATTTAAATAGGAAATGAAGGAAAGTAAGTGCTGGTACTCTCAAGTACATCATAAATTTGACTTTCATTTAAACACACATGAATGTACACCCCATCCCCCTTCCTTTCCCTTATTTTTAGCCCAACTCAGATTCTCACTGATGTTACTTCCATCAAAGCACTGTCCTTTATGCAGGTAAGTACTTTCAAGGGAGACAATCAATGTTGTCAATGAGTACAATGACAAAGGGATCTCTGGCAGCAGTTTAGCAAGCATCCTATATCTCTGCTAGGATATTAAAGCCCCAGTTCAACAAGGAACTTATAGGCATGTCTAGCTATGTTATGCAGCAGGTTAAACTAGACTATCATAAAAGACCCTTTTGGCCTATGATTCTTTAAGCATGCGAGTATTCCCGTACTTTAAAGAGATTAATCACATGCTTAAAAGTTAGGCACATTTTTAAGTACCTTGCTGAATAAGGGTCTGTGTGCAACAAGAGACTTAGGAGGCAAAGTCCTAAACTCTTCCTGAGCCTGGAGATTCCCGATGATAGTTACATAGAGACATATGCCACATACTGTAGGGGCATAGTTATTCTTATGAATAATTCAAATTACATTAAATATAATAAACAGACCTTGTGGGTGGTGAAGGGAAAGGAGTTTTATGAGTGATCATCAAGATAACAGTTTAAAAATTCAACAACAAAGGTAGATTGGAAGGATCAGATCAGATTCACATTGCCCTACAACTTTTGGGCCGTAACGAACCACATAATTCATGTCGACAAAGATGCAGCAGCACTCCTCCAGGAAACTAGCAATGCTATGTTATAGTCACACACCTGTAGGCATGGTCAGACTAAAAAAAGTTCACCTAAGAACGAAGCTGGAGTGGCCAGAGAATTAAAATCTTTAAATATTTTCCTTACTACACATACTAGAAAACTGTTCAAAAGATTTCTTTCCTACTATCGTCAGCACTTCTATTGTTTGAGACTATATTTGAAGTGAAAACTGGTCCACTCTTTTGCCTTTTGTATTTTCTTTTAGAAACCCGTGGAGCAGGAGGATTACTGACCTCGCTTAACGGCTAGTGGAATCTTGAATTCACATCGATGGTATCTAGAACATTGAAATTTGTAATTTGTTACAAAACATAGGAATCAACAAACTAGGTAGCACAAATTGACGTAGAAATTCTTTAGTGAGCAGTTTACTGTGACTAAGGGCACATCCACACTGCCCCACAGTTCGGACATGGCGTGCCAGTAGCAGTGCACACCACAGTGCTGCACTGTAACACTCCCATGTGAATGCTGCGGGCATGAACCTGAAGTTCGCACTATTGTAGTCAAGATAGCTACAGAGATTAGAAGTGTGGAAAAAAACCCCACACCACTAACTGAAACAGCCAAATCAGCAAAAGTCCTAGCCATAGTTATAACTGCAAAAAAATCCTTTTGCTACTACAGCTTATTTCATTCAGTGAGCCAGTATAAGTTATACTGGCAAAATAACTCTGTTGATATAAAGTGCATGTCCCCAAGAGGGTTTGCTGGTATCACTATACCAGAAACCCTTCCTAGGGTAGATGAAGCCTATGAAATCATAGACTGACGTAGAAAATATGTCAGAGGCTTATATCATCAGATGAGGAATAAACACTGGGAAGTTTTAACAAACAGCATTTGCAAATCATTCTCTTTTGTCATACAGAGACAGGGAATGAAAAATTCTAGAAAAAAGTTACAAATAAAACATACCCATTTCTAAACAACATTTGCCAGAAGGCATCACCAGCTCTTCAAAGAAGGAAAAAAAAAATACTGGGAATACTTACAGGAGAATACCACGTTATTGGTTAGATTATGTGACCTCACTGTTCTCTGTCCTCTTGTGAGCAGACACTGAACTATTTACAGGCTCTCTACAGACTATTGCAACATCCACCACAGACCAGTGTATTTGTTTTTATAGTTTTAACAGTTAAAACTGCCCAAATGTTGTTTTGTTTCTAAGTGTCAAATATACAAAGTCCACCATGTACAAGCAATGCTTATAATGAGTGAACCAATAACTAAGCTATTTGGAGTTAAGTTTAAAAATTTGCTGTCGCTCATGACTATCCTCTCTAAAAATGTATGTACTGTATCCTCTATCTATGCTGTGATGTTTTATTATTAAACATTACATGGAATGTGACTTTGAAGTACAGCTTGCTGTCCCCTCATAAGTCTCTTTCTAATGTATACTTATTAATGAACAAGAGTTAAAAACCAGAGCTAAAAAGTGTCCTAACAATGGTGGCCTGAAATCCTTCCAAGTTCCCACTAGATGAATCGAAGCTGCTCAACAGAAACTACAGGAACTATAGAAGGTTGACACAGGATTTACTACTTGCAGATTTTGCACTTTCACAGACTACTTCTCTATACTCACATGTTAAAGTTGTAATGACCAGGATAATTTGTATGCAGGACAAATTTCTTCACTTTGTGAGTATTTGCATCAAAAAGAATATCCTGTAGAAGACAAAGGAGATAGACATGAGCAAAACAGTTTGGTGGGGGAATGTAGTTTTTCCTCAATATGCAGTATGGAGGGTCTAACTATATATTAAAAGTAAAAACAAACAAACAAAAAAAGCCTTTACAATATAAGAGTGACATTTTTATATATAAATTCAAATCTGTATTTCTTCCAGCAAGTGCATATGCAGCTATAACTATATGACTAGTTTGATGCTGTAACTGCAAATGTTAATAGACTTGCTCAGAGAAGCTGCTATCAGCCTATTACAGTTCACTTTACATTGATGCAAGATGGAAAGCCAACATCCTTATGATACAAATTACTTGAGATGCTAAAATGAATATGAACATGGGAGGAAAATTTGTTACAAACGCCACAGCAATATAAAAAAAATTAAAGTCAGGCATGGGAATGGTGAAATAGTTATCTGGTGGGGTAGAGAAGGCTAGATTTCAGCAACAAGGCCCTCAGCTCCTACACATTAGGGGTAATACGTGATAAGATTGTTGGGGAGGATGCCAAACAAACACTCAAGAACCACTCCATGGATTGTGGGAAAATGGTAAAATATTGTTCAAGTCTGACTTAATTTGAGCATTTGCAATCCCATTTTTCATATTCAAAGATGCCTGAGGCAGCCACTGAGAGTTTTGCACAATGTTAGTACTTATATCAAACACTAACTTGAGATACTCAGTCATTCTAAATAGTACATTGGATGGCTGATTCAAATTTAAAATGGCTTACTTATGGAAGTCTTCAACTTACCACTCCAAGCGTGAAGTAATTAAAAAAGTAGTCATTGCACTTTGATGGAACCTGCTTATGGGGGGAGGGCGAATGAATTTTCATCTGCAAAGAAACCCACACATAGATTTATCAGTGCTTACCATAGCTAAGGTATTATCAATATGTTTACTTTAAAAACAATTTTCCAAGATCTGGTTTCACACTAGCATCCACACATTTTCCCTCAGATTCAAATTCTAAATTATCTTTGTGCAAAAGTATTTTAATACTGTGAGATGTCTATACAATTGGGGCTATGTACAACCCACACTACTGAGGGGTTCCATTTCAATTAGGAGATAACGGAATTTTATCAGAAGTCAGCTCCTAATGTCTTCAACAGGAGCTGCTCGGATTGCCTAGCACAGAAATAAGATTATACTACTGGCATTATATAAATAGCAAATAAAAAGATTACTCAAAATTAAAGGAATCCACCTTTAAACACTCTGTTCTCATCGTGTTAACATACCATATATCCCTGCACCCAGAGGTGAGAGATGGACAAAGACCACTGAAAATGACTCCTCCTGGCAGTAAAGTGAGAAGAGTATATACCAAAGTCCTCCAGGTATCTGTGAAAAATGTATTCTATTGCCTAATACTGAAAAAGGTTCATATGCCTCTATCTACACCTTTCAGTGAAATAAAGGATGAGGCAAGAGGAATCCACAAAAAGTTTAATAGTGAAAACTGCTGTGGACATAGCTTTAAATAAATAAAAATAATAATTAGTTTAAAAATGTAAAGCCTCATGCTTACTGCAGGATCACCAGCTGCTGTCAATAGTTGGATCTGACATGAGGCGTGTGTGTGTATTATATACATAAATAGTGAGTGTGTTTTTTCATATTATAAACATAAAGAACACACACATGATTTACCTCAAAGTTACCTTTAATTTTCATTAATAAGAAGAAATTACCCAGAAACCAGCATACAGTTGTTAGGACTTGTCTATACTCAAACTTGCACCAGTTTACATTGGTTTTTAAACAGATTAAGTATTCCAGTGCAAGACAGTGTAGGCACCTGTAGTTTGATTTAAATAAGGTTTATACATCAATTTAAATAGATTCCTTACTAAATTAAACTAAACCCATATAAACCAGGTTTAAATCAGATTAAGAGAGTGTCCAGCCTGCATTTTTCACCTGTTTAAAATCAGTTAAAAAAACCCACAGCACCTTTAAACTGCAGCAATCCTGAATACAGACATGGGCCTAGAATTAGGAATGCCTTTTTTGTTAGTCTCTAAGGTGCCACAAGTACTCCTGTTCTTTTTGTGGATACAGACTAACACGGCTGCTACTTTGAAACTTTTCCTACCTTGTCTTCTGACTTGTAAAAGACTTTGTGCGGAGACCCCAAAGTGCTCAGAACATCTTGGCATGAATCACCAAAGTACACACAGCGCTCAAACACCCGCATCTTGGCATCAGCTAATACACCTGGGGCACAGCCTGAAGAATGAGGAACAACAGCCTCATGTTCATAACTCCTCAATCACAAAACTACACAAAGAATGAACAATCACAAATCCCAGCACCTAGTTAGTTAAGGGGATGGAATGCCAAGAAGTTCCTGTAAGACATTTTTGCTGTACTGAATTCAGTTCTTAATTCTGATGGCAGTTTACACACAAAAAGGTCTCATCTAGGTAAAGTGGTTAACTTTCATAGACTCTATCTTAATGGCTAAATTCACTGAGTGCTATTCCCTGAGAAGTAGATTAAGTATTCTTCCCCTAGCTCTCTTCATTTTACAAAATGCAGCTTACTTATTTGCACTGTCAGTCTCAAATCTGATCAATTCGTAACAAGTATAAGTGCCAGCAGTTAGCTATGTCTGTAACAAGTTTAACTGCAGTACTGGAAGCACATTGGGAGTTGTATGGTTTTAAAGGTTATAAAATAGTGTGTAATCTGACCAGCCAAAAAGTAAGGCCCATGCAATAGAATTCTTTGTCAATACTGTTTTAGGCCAAATAAATATACCGTATATACTCGATCATGAGCCGGTTCATTTATAAGCCAACCCCCCGCCACCACAATGGATAAGAAAAAATGGAAATTCTTTATGACCCGTTCATAAGCCGACCCTATGATTCAGTGGTCAGCAAACTTTGGCTCCCAGGCCATAAGGATAAGCCGCTGGCGGGCTAAGATGATTTGTTTACCTCAAACATCTGCAGGCACGGAAGTAAACCTAAGTAAACAAAGTGTCTCGGCATGCCAGCTGCTTACCCTGACGGACCAGGACAGCAACTGATAGGGGAACTGTTTTGGGTGGAAAAGATGGGGGTCAGGGTCGTAACCCCTGTGACCACCCCCCACACGACTCCATCCCTAACCTGGGACACCCACACTCTCCCCATCTCATCCCTTCCCACCTTATCTGGGGAGGATCTCTCTGGCCTGGTTGGAGTTGCTCTGGTAGGGTGGGCAGCACGGCTGCAGCCTGCTCCGGCGGGCCACACTGGGTGGCACAGCCTGCTCTGGGGGGGCGGGGCTGAGCGGCACGACTGCAGCTTACCAGTCCCGGAGCTGCAGCTGCTTCGGAGGCTGGGGGGAGAGCAGCATGCCAGAAGCGGAGAGACTCTGGCCCGCCTCTTCCCTTCTGGCTCTGCTGCCTCTCTTTGCCCCCTCTGTTGGGGGGCGGGAGGGGAGGGTCTGTGTCTCACCTCTCCCTCTCTATACCCATTCATAAGCCGACTCCCTTCTCCGGTGCTTCCCCTTTTTACTAAAAAAAAAAAAAAAAATCGGCTTATGAACGAGTATATACGGTATATTACATTCTCACCTGAGAGTTTCTAGTTTTTATTTGCTACGCAGTAAGTAAATTCGTATATACACAATGCTTATTTAAATAAGTGCACTGAATCACAGCTACATAGATGCATGGGTGAAACACTGTTTGAAATTATGAAACGAGTGACTGTATGTATAATGTTCCATTGCTCTACTTTGCTGCATAGGCATTACAACTCAAGGTATTTTCAACCAAAGTAGCTTAAATCCAAAACAAACAAACAACCTCCCCCGAACAAAAATCAGATTAACAAATCAGGAAATTAATTTCTTTATATATTAAACGACACTAAAGTGCAATATACAGGAATTAAAGTTTTAGCTCATCTGGTTGCTGGATAGGTACAAACAGGCAATTCACAAGGCAAGTTTAATTGCACTATGTCGCCAATGGCTCCAACCTGAATCCCATGACCAGAAGTTCTCTACAGTTCTAGCCTTTCACTGCCAACAATCACTTAACTAAGGCAATCATGGCGTGAAAGGGTGCTGAACCACAATACAGAGGCCGTAATAGTAGTATTTGCCTATTTGACTATGTCTTCACAGGCCTCATGGGGAGCCTAAGATACAACATGGCCAGCTAACATGGCTTCAGAAGTACAAGGATGCAACCTAACAGGGCTTTTCAAATGTGCTAACATGACACTCTCTCTCTCACACACACACTTTGCCCATTTTGACATACTTCACAGGGCTTTTCAAATGTGTTAACACGACTCACACACACACACTTTGCCCATTTTGACATACCTGCTATGTCTAGCTAATGATTGGGCAGTGATATAAGTTAAGGATAAACATGCCTTGCCTCTAAGAGAAAAATTTTAAATGTAATGCTGAGAGGCTAATTAGTATTTTTATTTATGATTTCCAGAAGTGGTTTTTTCAATTCATGGAGAATTCAGTTTTTCTTACCAAACAGCTCTCTCACTATAATTGAGAAAGTTTTCCTGAGAGCCAAGAGAAGGCCAGCAAGTGCTGTCTCCTGGTCTGGGATATCTCATAAGTGTTACAAAGAGAAGGAAACCCAATCAAGCCAGCTTTGATTTCTTCATCAAGGGTTACTGTAAGTTAACTCGCTTACACAGGAACTAATTCTAGAAGGGGTGGGGAATGAATTAACTGAAGAAACTCAGTTCAGCTAGGAAAGAATGACACATGGCAAGTTTGTCCTTTATCAAGTTCTAGAAGTCTGACAACTAATATAACATTTGAATGAAGATTTTATTTGTTGCTAACATCATTTCCTTTAAATCTCAGGTATGTATGTTATCTAGACATGACACTCTACCTTAAAAGTATCCAATTTTTCAAAACCATTTATATTATCTGGATAATATAGCTAACTCCTTCCCTACTACACCAGGATATATGATCCCTGTCCTAGGCAGCTCTCCATTATCTTCCTCTGTAAAGACAGAAGCAAAGTAACTTTAACAAATCTGCTACATTTTTATTCATTGTTTCTTACTCCTCATTTTTTTAAAGCTTTCCCTCCCCCCATTTTTTACCTTATGAGTACTAGGAATATATGCGAGTTCTCTCAACATGACCATGTCTGAAAAAGTCATAACACTGAGAAAATAAACCCTGCTACTTGAAAGAAGAATTTGAAATAAACGGAACATGTTTTTTGACAATATTTTAAAGCCCTTTAAAGGAACAGTCACCTACTGGCATCTCTTAGCAGGCAATAAACCTTTCTTCTTATTCTGTAAGTCCAGCCACCAAGAGAACATGGGGTAAATACCTAATCAACTTATGTCACTTGTAATGCCACCTCCATTGAATTCAGAATGACAGTGGCATTGTGTAGTTCTGGTGTTACAGTGTACAGGGCACAGACCTACCTGAGGTTTCTTTGGTTTTGACAGGGTTTTCCTATGACAGACAGCAACTGTTTATTTTTCTGGGAATATACACAGAATAAAACAAATTCCACTGCCAGCAAGAAACTCCATGAACTTGTAATTGAAAGAAGTTTCCACAGCCATCTGTGATTTCTCCATGGGTGTGGATATGCAGCAACAGTAAGACACTATTTTATAGAGGGTTTAAAATAAGATGTGCAAAATATTGTGAAACCCACCTATGAAAATACAATAAGCTAGCTAACACATATTTCATTCAAATTTGCCCCTCCTTTCCTGACTAAAAGTGAGGACAACACAACATCTGTTCTTAGTAATACCTGCAGTGAGTAAGCGGAGCCGTAAACCTGAGGGTCCAGTTCCATCTCTCAGAACATCAACGTTCTCTGCATACACGTTACCAAGGAAACAGCTGAGGGGCATGAGAGGAGCCCTGGAAGAGTTAGATCAGATATAACAAAAACAAACACTGGAAATGCTTAAGCTTAAAATTTTCTGCTAACTCTCCAATGACAGAAGCTAGTACAAAACATTGAAGCAAAGCATATTAGCATTGACATGGGAGAGCCTAGCTCACCTGGAATGAAGGGGCTGAAGTGACTTTTGAGATACTCAACTTTAGACAATGCGAGCTTTTTTAGAGCCTTGTTAAGCAGCACAATAAATAAAAATGCAACATGAAAGATTGGATCCTTTACTAATTAAAAACCACTTCAAAAGGATCTCGAAATTACAGCAGCTGCATCCAGTCCTTGGACTTTACAATTATATATCTCATATTATACCAGAACATATTGTTTCAGACAGTTTTTGGTTTCAAATGTATTTCTTGTGAAAATAAGAGCCATATTGTGCTTATACATGTTTAACTCACAGCTGCTGCTAGAACTAAACAACATCTGTGTGCAATGGGGAGGTTTCCAGACATCACACTGCCAGCACCTCTCACTCTTCAGCTCTAGTATTCCCGTTAGTCCAGTCCTGGACCATTCCTGAATACAGATGGCCGATCGTTCTGATTTCTGCAGTGGTTTGTTGATGTGAGTTAGCATCTAAAGTCTATTTTAAGATCATAAAACACATGTCTCCTAGTCCATAGATTTTAACTGATTCATGTTGTCATGTGTCACCATTTCTAAATTTCAAGGTATCTGAATTATTTTAAAGGGGCATCATCAGCATGAACTCTAGACAATTAACATTTTTTGAGGGAGTTTAAGCTGCACCATCTGTTCCTCAGTTCACTTGCCAATTTTCCTTTTGAAATCTCTTTCAGTTATAATCACCTAATTAACTCAACAGTAGCAGGTAAGGAATTTACAGAAAGGCAATATACTTTTAAGAGAGTATGTGTACTCGCCTTAAAGTTATTTTTTCCCAATAATGTGAATTTTTCTGTGCCTGGGTGAATACATAACTTGCCTGTGAGCTGAGGCTTTTACACATGCACGCATATATTAAAACCCACCATGCCACAGATGGGTGCAGGAAACCTTTTCCAAAGCACTTGATTCTAATTAGACTACAATGTCCATATGAATAAGGTTCATTATAACGTATCCCCTTCTTTTGCTCATTAATCCACAAGTGTGTTAGTCTTCCCCTGGCATTAATAACAATACTTTCTTTAGCAAAACAAATGGCGTTATCTGTGTTGGTATGTATATGTATGCGGAGAAAGCAAAAATTTACAGAAATCCCTTTGTTTCCCGTCTTGTCTAAGAAATCCCCAGGAAGAAAAATACTTTCAGAAATACTGAACCTTGAAGTAATGGTAACAGTACGATATTGCTTAACATGGAACAATGAAATGCAATGTCATATATGAATGTAATAGTTCATTCAGATAGGAAAAAGACACAAGGATTCATTCTCCTGTTGATAAGGGATTTACACAAGTAACTCCCATTCGTACTCACGGGAGTTAGACACACAAATCCCTTGAGGATCAGTGGAAAGGAAATGGCACATTATTCATATGCTAAATGAGCACAGAGACTGGTATTTTATTATTTCTATTGCAGTAAAGCTTAAGGGCCCTCATCAGAAATTGTGGTCCCATTGACCCTACAAACAAACAGCAAAAATCTTGTTCCTTGCCCCAGTCAGCTTGACTTAGCTAAATAAAGGGCATTAGTGTACAAGCAAAGTGTGTAAGTACAGTGGCTTTTCCAAATACAGCTCATATCCTCATCTTGGAGCATGTAACCTCACTCTTGGAGAAGAGTTTCCTTCAGTCTCACTTGTTTCTTCCATACTACCCCACCTATCCTCCGAACTTAATTTTGATCTTAGTTGATTTAGGGGTTGTCTACATTGCACCGAAGTGAGGACTATAAGGGGTGTGAATTGCAGAGCGGTGGGAATTGCTTAGCTCTAAACTGCCCCATATGGACGCTGCTGGCGTGAACTAAAAAAGTACCTAGTTCATGTTAACATACTCCTGTTTGAAAGAGGATTAAGTTAACGTGAACTAGGTACGTTTTCGTTCATGTCAGTAGCATCCACATGGGGCAGTAAGTCCAACACTTGCATGCACTCTGCAGTTCACATCACAGTAGTCTGCACTGCAGCACGCTGTACACATAGACTTAGATTAGTGCAACTAATCTAAATGGATTTACACCAGATTCACACCAGTGTAAATCAGATCAGAATTTAGCCTTGTTTCATAGGACAGTATGGCTCTGTGCGCAACATCTAGAAATATTTGAAGAAGCATTACTACAAAATGATGTATTTGGCATCATCCAGAAAAAGGAACAAATGGAACTAGACACTGCATTTCTTATACATTTGGCATTCATATAAGTCTAAACAAATAAATACACGTGAAGGAGAAAAAAACATTTTAGATATTGGTTAACCACCTTTGATAATTCAGCTATACATACTTCGTATCCTGCAGGCTGTTTCCATTGTAGATGTACATACGTTTCACAGTTGCACCATGGGGAATTTGCAGAGAAGCTAGGCCATGGGCAAAGTTAGGCTGTGGATATATAAAAACATTCTGACTATTATATATTGTATAATAAACATATACATTGCTCTAAAAACACCCATTTCCATTTAAAATATTGCACCACACAACTGTATTTGTAAACACAGACTGTACATCTCTAGTTATAGTTAACTTGAATGTCTGTACACTACAACTGCAGGAGAAAAAGTCACTGGAAAATACTTGCTTGCACTGCATTGTTTGTTGATGCTCATGGTGGGGTGGAAATGCTCAATTATTTTAACTACCCTCTGCAAGATAGCTGTAATTTTTCAGTTACCTAACAGAAGCCACACATATACCCAAGACACTCTAGTTCAAGACTAGTGTTTGAAAAAGTTTACTGGCTCTGAAAGCATTAGTTCTGGTATGCTACAGTATTTATGGCACTGGAAAATTGTACATGTGGGTGACACATTTTTTTTTTTTAAATCTTATCAATCTTTTATATTATTCATGCTTGCTTTCTGAAACCTGTTAATTGTTCCCCAAAAATTTAAGAATTAATGCTTGTACCTCTGCTGGTTTTGAGAATGCCTTTGTCAGAGAAAATACTTTGACTTACCTGGTTCTTTTCAGTATTCTTTTCTTATCCAACCCTTCCAACACAATTCAATGTTATTTATGTACGGATAATTTTTACAATGATTTTAAAATCTTGTTATTAAAAAAGAGTGGTGCGCAAGAAGGAAATCTGATACTGTCCTAAGTGAATCTGTTTATAGGTATGCATACTGAACATACAGCTCACCTATACAAGAGTCCTGTGGCACCTTATAGACTAATAGACGTATTGGAGCATGAGCTTTTGTGGGTGAATACCCACTTCGTTGGATGCATACAAGGTTGTCTCTGCAACACTATTCAAACACACACTACTAACTTTGGAAAGGAAAATAATTTGTCGTGCTACTTTGTTCCCTGGCATAGCATACAGACACAGAAACAACACACACTGAAAAAATAACTATGCAAAAGAGTCTCCTACTTTAACTGGTTTACTCCAATAGGACCTCACCTAAACTAAACACATCAACGTTTTTTAATATGAAAAAATATTTTGTAAGAAAAAACAGGAAACGTAACAGGAATAACTGACCTTCCACTATACCTCTATTATTTCACACACTGTTTCCTTTCTAGCCTAATTAGTCCTAACAATCTGGAAGTCTAAGACAAGGGGAAACCAAATTAATAGTATTTAAGGAAAATGACAGTCAATGTCATTTTAATATGTTCAGTCTCTAGTCATTTCTAAATACAAACAAACTTCTTGTTTGCCTTTTGACTATACTGAGCCGAGGTTTTCATTGTGTTTTCCCACAAGGAAGTTTACAGGTGTTTTTTACCCAACGTGCATCAAAAGTTAGAAGTGTTCTTTACAATATGTAGTAGGACTTTGCAACAGACATAACATTCATTGCTTTGTGAGGTCTTTCTGGATTTCCACACAATCATTCCTAATCTGCAAACAAACAACTGTCAAGTGCAGATTTCACTACCTCACTGTTCAACCACTTTTCCAGGATGTTTCAATGGGGGGACTCCATTGTTGATCTCCTTCCATGCTGATCATTTTTGTTTTCTATCTCTACAACAATTTATAATCTATGGAAGAACTTTACCTCTTATCAGAAGAAAACTTAGGAACCATAATAGCCTCTCGTGAGTAACTTTGTGAAAGGCTTTGAAAGTAAAAATCAATTCTAGCTTCTATTTTGGAGACTCCTGTTAAAGAACTCTAATAGTGTTGAGAGGCACAATTTTCCCACTCAAGACATGCTCTTATTATGTGTTTTGTAACTATCCTTAATTATTTTTCCAGTCAGTCAGCCAAAGTTGGTACTGAAATAAGATGCATAGGTCTGCAATGGTTAAGATCTTTCCTAACAGCTCTTTTTAAAAAAAATATAGGCACAACATTGGCTATTCTCCAGTCTCTTGGTATAATACCTGATAAAAATAAAATCTTTCATTAAGCAGTTCAGACAGCTCATTCTTACAGAACTCTTGGGTGAATACCATCCGATCCTGCTGGCGTACTGCAATTTAGTTTCTCAATTTGTTCCAGTGCTTTTTTTTGACACCTCATTTGCTGACACTATCTTAATTATCTGCAAAGAATACCTTTTGGGTAGGTATCTCCCAATTCTCTTACTTGTTGAAGACTCATACAAAAGTCATTAAGCTTCTTGGCAATGCCCTTAACCTCTAAATCAGGGGTCTCAAACTCAATTTACCTTAGGGCTAGTGCCAGTTCTCAAAACCTCCCAGCGGGCCAATAATGTCACTCATGCCAACCAGAACCTGCTCTCCAAAACTCCCCCCGCAACTCTGCCTCCGCCTGCCTAAGGTTCTGGGAGGGAGTTTGGGTAGGGGAGAAGGTCTGGGGTAGGGGATTAGGGTAGTGGCTCTGGGAGGGAGTTTGGGTGCAGAAGGGCTGAGAGGTTGGGTTCTGGGAGGGAGTTTGGTCAGGGAGGGGGTCTGTGGTGCAGGCTCTGAGATGGAGTTTGGGTGCTACATGCAGGTTCTGGGCTGGGGCAGGGGTGCAGGAGGAGGGGGTGGAGTTGCAGGCTCTGGGAGGGAGTTTGGGCGTGGGAGGGGGTGTGTTGGAAAGGGGTGCGTTGGAAAGGGGTGCAGGCTCTGGGAGGGAGTTTGGGGGCTGGGGGTGTAGAGAGGGGGTGAGGCTCTGGGAGGAAGTTTGTGGGCAGAAGGGGGTATGTGGGAAGGGGGTGTAGGCTCTGGGAGGGAGTTTGGGGGCTGGAGGGGGTATGTGGGGCAAGGGTGGGGGTACAAGCTCTGGGAGGGGTTCGGGGGTGCAGCACTTAACTGAGGTTCCAAGGTGGGGTGGGCTGGGGGGTCTCCGTGCGCTGCTGCCCCCAGGCACTGCCCCTGCAGATTCTTATTGGCTGTGGGGGTGCTCGGAACAGGGGCAGCCCATGGAAGCACAGCCCCTCCCCAAGGCTGCAAGGAGGGGCCGGCAGCCACTGGAGCGAACAGGCGGATGCCGCTCAGCTCCGCTGTGCTGTTGGGGCCCTTGGGGAGGAGTGCTCAGGGGTGGCAGGTGGGGGCAAGGGAGAGACCCACGGGGGCTGGGAGTTTGAGACCCCTACCCTAAATGCTCTCTCTACACATAGCTGGCCTACTGATCTAGGAATTTGCTGATATAATGAGAACATATGCCACTATATTGGCTAACCTATGCTCCCCCTTTTCCAGTTCTTGTCACGGAATCCAACACTGTACAATATGCATTGCCTTTAGGTGATGAGAATGGATCACACAATAGAGGGTATTTTCATTAACACAGAAGTGAGTTATACATATGCCTCCATTAGCATTACCACAGTAGGTCTGAGCTTGCTTTCGGTGAAGTCAGTGTTATATCTGCCACCAGCTTCAATGGATATAGGATTAGGCCCATTTAAGCATTTAGTAACCCATCAAAACATTTAGTGAATAAGGAAACCTACATAGCATAACACACGTAATTTTGATGTCCAGACTCTCCTATCTAGCAAGTGTATTTTATGCACTCTGTTCTAATTAGCTGCACAATCACTTTGGAGGAATTCAAACAGAATTTATAGATCGTTTGAGATTAACTGAAATATTTTAGATATTAATTGGGTGTTCACATTTGAGAAGCAAACTTTAGAGATTCTGCTCAATAATGAAAATGCTATTCCCTATTAGTTTTGGAAGCAAATCTTCCAACCACACCCTTCTGCTAAAAGCCAGGCATGATCTTTGGCTCTGAAATGATTACGCTCAAGGTAAGAAAATGGGTCAGAGCACAATTTAAGATTTAAATTTCATCCAAATGAAGGTTTTGTTTTGCTTGCAGGCAAGGCAGACTATAGATGACATTTTGCAATGGTTACAAAGACAAAAAACAAACAAGCAGAGTATCTATTAACTAAGAATGATTCCTAACCTCGTACTTTGGAGTTTCAGCCCATGAGTCCAATTGAAAAGAAAAAGACAGTCCTCTGAAATTGAGGTGGAAGAGTTGTTCAGCTGAGTTGTACACTGCAAAAAGAAAGAAAATGGAATTACAGAAACAGACAGTAATTTCTCTAGTTCAGATCTAGCAGCACTATCTATCACTTCAGTCTGCTGTTTCTGCACGCTCCTGATCCAGCAAAATATCCGAGAAGAATAAAATATCATGACATGATATGGAATTTTAAGGTCTCACATCGCAGCAACGTTCCCTGTAAACCACTTGCACACTGAACAACCTTGAATATATCGTATGTCACAAATCTTGCTGCTCAGCCCCCAGGTCAGGGGACAGGCACTCAACTACACCCCCTACAACAAACACGATGGCAAGAGGGTTGACTCCAGACCATGTAAATTCCAGGCCATGGCAAGGAAGAGGCTTCATGTGAGATTTTGCTCACTATCATGAGAGGAGGAAGGTTCCCATGGTTACAGGGTACATGCCAGTGAGAGGCAGCGCGTCACTTGCTTCTTCCCCTACTTTGCAAGAAGACAAGTTCCCTGTCACAGAACAACTTCAAGTCCATCTGGGCCTGCTGCCCTCAGGAGCTCCAGAGACCCCAGGAGCAGAAGCTGTATCCTCCTCTTATTTTTCCCAGGGACCCTGCCAACCAGAACCTGGCCCCATCATACACATTCCAGGCAAGACCAACGCCCTAGGAACTGTCCTTACAGCTCCTCCTACCACATTCCCCCTTAGTGGCCCCTCACACACACACACACCCAGCTCCCTGAGAATCCTCCCTAAATTACCCAAAGTGACTCTCCTTGGGTATCCTCCCTCCTCTCTCTCAAACACTCTAAATACTCCCCACCATATACACTGGCAGCGCTGGTGGTGGGGTTGATTCCGCCTCCAGGATCCCTTTCGTTCCATGGGGCTGAGCAGAGAGGACGCGCCCTTCCTACCCATGGCCCCCCAGGCTCTCCCCCTCTCTGTGCTCCCCCCACTGGTGCTCAGGCTTATGTGCTCTCCTGACAGTCTATATCATGCAAAGCCAGAAGGTCTTGATCTCTAAGGTGGGTAGGGACTGGATCTTCCTCATTGTTCTGGGGCTACTCATGGCACTGGTGAACAGGAATTGGCCCTGGGGTGTGCACTGTCAGGTATGCTTTCAGCCGGGGAACAGAGTCTGAGGGGTGGGAGGGATAGGGATACAGATGCCAGCCAGGGAATTGGCCCTGGGGTGTGCACAGTCAGGTATGGTTTCAGCCGGGGAATAGGGTCTGGAGGGGTGGGAGGGATAGGGATACAGGTGCCAGCCAGGGGAGCAGGGCCTGAAGGAGGAGGTGGTGCCTGACTGTGGTGTCCCCCATATTTTTTTTTCAAGTCTTCTTACACTGAACTAACTTGCTGCTGCGTTGCTACAACTGTATACAGCACATTCCACGTTTCCAGTTGCCTACTCCTCTGGCTGACACCATACCAGCTACCTCACCCAGCCTCAGGACCTGCTCCCTAAAATGCATCCATTTGCCCAAGGACAAAAATATTGTGCAGTGGTGTTTGTAGCCCACTCAGGCCAAAGACAATCTACAGGGAACTCTGCATCACAGTAAACAAATAAGTGAAGTGTCTCAAAACAGGGAGTGGAGAAGAAGGTAATGCTTTAATAGGGAAGTCAAGACATCTTAAGTAGTAATATATAAAGATAAATAATTAAAGAAATGGCTATCCAAGACTCTAAGCACTCTAACACATTAACAATACAAATAAATCTCAATAGCATTAAAGTAGTTCATTCAACAGGAACTCAGCCAGTCAGTCACCAGTCCCAACCCCCCCAACATCCGCCTTCCCATCCCTTCTTCATTAAAGGAAGCATGACCGTGGCCCTCTACAAAATCTCTATTAAACAGACATTTTTCACTGGGCCCAAATGGTTATTAAATTCACTACGTTGAACCAGGGATGTGCGTTTGTTTGTATACACCCATTCTAGAGTCTCAGGGCCTTCACAGTGTTACAGCTTGATTTATATACAGAAAATCAAGGACATTCACAGTGTAAAGGCTACAACTCTTCCAGCCTTCACTTACTCCAATTTGGTGTATCCAATTACTGCAGGGTCTCTATCCAATTATATCCCTGGCACCATTACATGGTTAAAGTAATATAACTCAATACAGATCCTGTAGAGCCTCCAAAAAGCTGCTGGCAGAGCGGTAACACTGCAAGAGATGGGGATATACATCCTCACACACCACAGAGTGTCTTGGTACTAGCCAATGGAGAACCAGTCTGGAGTGTGGCCAAAAGAGACATGAGAAAAGATGCCCAAATGGTATTTTGCCTATTCTGACATAAGCCTCAGTCCCCAGTTACGGGAGGAATTATTTCACAGTTATGGCTGCACTCGGTTTTGATTGTCCAAGGCCTCTCCCCAACAGGTAATTCAACTCTAGTTACCCTTTGCCCTGGGAGTTGCAGGAATCATTGTTTCTTTTCATCACCTATCAAAAACACTGGGTAATATACTTCTGTTCTCTTGGATTTCCCTTTTCTGCAGTGATTCTATACAGTAGAAGGTTGGGTAAACAATCAAGAAAGGAGCAAGTGAGAATAAACTATCAAGAATACAAAAGGGCAACCTTGTGAGATAGAAGTTCTGAAGTGGGTATTGGGTCCATTTGGGGAATCTGTCTGTTTATAGCCTGTACTTTATTTCTCCCCATTTCTTCTGTACACTGATTGTGTGGGAATGGGTGACAGGGGATGGATCACCTGATAATTACCTGTTCTGTTCATTCCCTCTGGGGCACCTGGCACTGGCCACTGTTGGAAGACAGGATATTGGGCTAGATGGACCTTTGGTCTGACCCAGTAGGGCCATTCTTATGTTCTTATGTGTTTGTGTTAATAAATTAGAATGCCACACCTTGAAGTCAGTGAGATTCATGCTGGGAGCGCTGCGGATCCTGCTGACCACATCACATGACAATGTGGTCTGTTTACATGGATCCAGTGACACCTGTGCAGGTGCTCAGAAGGTCTGGCTGCTGTTCCAATCTCCAGACTGGAGAGTTGCCATAATGAACTACTGAAACAGTCCGGTGTTCTTATCCTGGTTTGGGGGGCATCTCACTCCCCACCGACTTTTCTGTATTTATCCATAGTCCAGTTAACCAGGCACTGAGACTTAGGACATAACTACGCAAACATTTAGTGAGTGGCAAGCTCAGGTATATATATCTACAGCACTCCAGCACACTGCCTGCATGGACTTGATGATGCACAATAAATGTTCGCAACGGAACAGTGACATACTGTTGCTTGAAGCTTGTAGTGTGCATCAGCAGGATGGCCACGGACAGTTAGTGCACGGTATGCCAGAGCTTTACACCCCAATTTGCTGCACAGTAAGCGTTTGTGTAGACATGGCCTGAGAAAATTCTCTCTCCACCTAAACTAGACAAGAATAAAAGAAAAAACCTTAAAAGTTCCTTGTTATTGTGGGTTCAAGTGAGCCCATTAATGCTACGTGAACATATTATTATCAGGCCACATATATTTCACATTATTTTAGTCACCTAAGTAAGCCACCTTCAAATTTAAATATAATGGGAATATCTTGTAAAGTATAAGAATGTGACAACTCTCTGAAAAACAACATAATTCATTTCAATTAAGATCAGAAGGCTTTATCGGCTTCTCATATGAAAACATGGCATATTCTTTAGAACAGTTTGTCATTCTTAATGTTAACCAAGAGATGAATTCATTCGGATGAAGCTAGTAAGTGAAGTTTACTTGTGATGATCTCAGAAATACCACAGCCTACCTCCTGGATGTGTTGCTCCAAACGATTGATCAATCTGTTCTATGGTTGGAGCAATTGCCTGAGAGTTAAAATGGACACCACTGAAAAAGAAAATGAAAGCCACTGAATCATCATTAAGGAGCGGGCTATTAGTTGGAGTTCATTAGTTAAAATCATTTAACTACAAAAATAAGAATGCTCAGAAAACTCATTTTTCAAGGGAAAATTATGTTACATTTATCTCACATAGCAATCTAATACCAGAGAAAACACCTCATGTTTTAACAAGATAAGGAGAATTAAATCCTGTATATACTCGTTCATTAGCTTGTTCGTTTACAAGCCGACCCCCCAAAATGGTTAGGTAAAAATAGCAAAAACTGTATGACCCTTTCATAAGCCGACCCTATATTTCAGGGGTTGGAAAACTTTGGCTCCTGGCCCATCAGGGTAAGCCACTGGCGGGCCGGGACGTTTTGTTTACTTGGAGCGTCTGCAGGCATGGAGCCCCTCAGCTCCCAGTGTCCGCAGTTTGCCGTTTCCAGCCAATGGGATCTGTGGGAAGTGGCACGAATCGTGGCCACAGGGAGCTGAGGGGCTCCATGCTTGCAGATGCTCCAGGTAAACAAAACGACAATGTATTAGATATTCAATTCAGTGATTCCATAGAGTTTAAAATCAACAAACTTTGGTGTAGACCCATTTATAAGCCGACCTCCACTCTTTGATGTGTCACTTTTTTACCAAAAACATTTGGCTTATGAATGACTATATACGGTATACTTCGGGGTCACTCACTTTGTTGCTTCTGTCAGCCAAGCTAACTGCACATACTAGGGGCTCCCTCAAGCCACCCTCCCATTTCCTTCTATTTTAGGAGGTTCCCTGCAACCCTCTATCCTCTCCCTCATGCCAGGGGCTGTGTGTGTCCCCATTTTCCCCCAGGTAGTGTTACTTTGTACCCTTCCCCCATTCCCCCATGTCAGTGTCCACCATTCTCATTCTCCTTTTTTCTCTTTTTCAGGATGTCAACATTTGTATACCACCTGGGAGGATGGACAGATCTAAGATGAGAGGTTCTATTCAAGATTCACTGTAACGGGAATTGATTGGAGGCTAAGTTAGTGTTCCATCTAAACAGAGAAATGCCAGCAAGTTGAGTTTTTGGCCTCACAAGCTCAGCCAAAAAACTATATGAATTTTTTGTAACAGAAGGGAAATAATTCTTAAAGCCAAATTCTATTCTTTGTTACTCCTTCATAACTCTACTGATGTCAGTGGAGTTACTCTGAATGAGTATCAGGAGTAAGGAAACAGGGTTTGGCCCTTAGACTTCTATAAAAAGATAATACGAGATTTATAAAATCAGACTCTGCCTTCATACACATAATATGAAAACTTCCCAAATCCACGAATTGCAGCTATTTTAAGTTTTGCTCTGTTGAGAAGAATTTGACCCTGCTTTCATCATTTGATACCACTGCTTGGGGGTTAGACTAAATTTCCCTTGCGGTCCCTTCTAACCCTATAATTCCATGATTGCTACAAAAAATTTGGAAAGAAGGGTATTACAGCCATTTTCCATAACAAAGAGGTTTTAAGGGACAGCCACATGGGAAAGCGAGCACTGATCTCTTTTCAAAAAAGATCTTTCAGTTAAATTGAACTATTGCAAACATCTGCGGGTATTTCTACAATCACTCTGTGTACGCAGCTTCCCAACCTTCAACTCCCATTACAAAAAAGTCTTGATAAATTCTGTTTCAGGTTCAGCCCTGGAGCTCAGAGGAAAAATATAGACAATGACAATTCCATACTCATAAGGTGGGCTTTTGAGAATAAGAAAAAGATATACTTTTGATTTTATCAAAGAAATTCTGCCTTTGGCTTGCATAAACCATTTCAATAGTATGTCCACTAAAATATTTCACAAGGATCATTTTTTATTATAACTAACCTTTGATAATTATGGGATGCAGGCTTTCTAAAAAAAACTACATATAATACCACATACTGTATGTGGCAGTGGGTTGCTGTTCAGTTTATTTTACCTAATTAACATTCCCTACTACCACATTTACACTTGCAAAATAATCAGTGAATAGAACACACAAGATGAAAAATGGTGGCAACCAGAAAAAAGCGATTCCCAGAAAAATGGGAGTCATTGCCAGTCACTAACACAAGCACTATATACCACCCAGACTTCTACATTCACCTAATACATCTCCAAATAACTCTCATAATGCATGTCTGTGTGGAATATAAAACCTCAACTGTATTGTGTAAGCCTTCTTTTCTCTCCCTTGCCTGAAGTCATATCTGCCCCTAGATTTTACGGGTCCTTGAGGGAGGGTCTGAAACTTTATTTGTAAAGGTCCATGTCCATCTTTCGTGCTACATATACATGTTTAATAATATGATAAGCTGAGAACAGAAAGTCTAAAAACCTTAGAAGAAACAGGGGATTGGTAATGTACACAGGGAATATGCTTAGAAATGTTATCTGAATTTTGTTCTCACTGTTAGAGTAGCATATAAATAATTGAAAGCTCTTCCCCAGCTAAACAGAATAATTATAATAAGCATAAGCAACAAAATACAGTATAACTGACCCAAACCAATCCTACTGGCACCACAAAACTAATGATCCAATATGCATCATGCCTACCAACCTTAAATACTTGGACTCTTGTTCAAAATGTACCCAAAACTCATTTCTGTTAAGAACATGTTCTTTAATTTGATATATTATGAGAATATCACCTATAATTTTTACTTCTAAATAATTAAATTAACTTCTGATGAAAAAATGTACAACTGTTTTCCTGAAGAGAAATTAATGAGACAAAAATTCAGTGCAGTCCAGTAATAATTATGACTGGAGTGAAAAAGAGATGGTAACTAATATATCATGTGTGACCCAATGGTACAAAGTAATCTTAAATCACTTACCAATATTTTAACTTCACCTTAGTCAAGTCATAAACTTCAATCACCTGAAAGACAGAAAATAGAAAAAATTATTGCAGTTCCACAGGAGTTTGAAATAGGATATTTAGGACAGACTACTGACCCAAGTTATTTCTGCAAGTTCACCTTCTCTAGTGGAAGTCTGTTTGGTTTTAACTGAATCAAGCCAGATTAGAGCAGTGGTGGGCAACCTGCTGCCCGTCAGGATAATCTGCTGGCAGGCCACAAGACAGTTTATTTACATTGACCGTCACAGGCACGGCCACCCGCAGCTCCCAGTGGCCACGGTGCACCATTTCGGCCAATGAGAGCTGGAAGAAGATGCGCGGGCTGCAGGGACTTGCTGGCTGATGCTTCCCGCAGCTCCCATTGGCCAGGAACGGTGAACCGCAGGCGGCCGTGCCTGTGGATGGTCAATGTAAACAAACTGTCTCGCAGCCCACCAGAGGATTACCCTGACGGGCTGTGTGCGGTCCGCAGGTCGCAAGTTGCCCACCACTGGATTAGAGACACAAGATGGGTGAGGTAATATTTTTTTGGGGGGCCCAACTTCTGTTAGCGAAAGAGACAAGCTTTTGAGTTACAAAGAGCTCTTCTTCAGGTCCTCAAGTTGGTCCAGTAAAAGATATTACCTCACCCATCTCGTGTCTCTAACATTCTGGGACCAAGATAGCTATAACAACACTGCAAACAAATCAAGATAGATTAGTGAGCATCAATTTTCAGCGTTTACCACAGTTCTAAAACAAGCATCAAAAAACCCCCAATCCTGTTAATGACTCTGCAAAGGTGGATCCCTGCACCTGCATGGAACCTGCTGACTTCAATGGGGATCTGTATGAATGGATCATTCTGGCAGATTGGGGGCTAAAGTAGTATCTACAGAGCAACTTCTTTTAAGCAATCTCTGAAGGAAGTGACAGTAAATGGTTACCGAATGCAGGTGGTCTCCTAATAGAAGTGCAGCAGACGTGCCACCAACACATTTGAAGATTCTTTGGGCTGGACTCCTCAGACTGCCTAAAAATGATGGTTCCTTGTACAGCTTTCACTATATTCAAACCTCTCTCATTTTTTCACTCAGCAAAGTGATTTGTGGCAGATATAAAAGTTTTAATTTTCAAAGTAAACACACAAGATGCCTAACCAAAGGCTTTAGGTGCTGTAACAGACACTTAAAATAGCCATCCATAAAGGGTAACAGCAGACCAGAGGCATAATAACTCTTAATATTTTTGTTTTATGTACATATCTTGTTTTTATTGAATTTAGAGAAGATCTCCTCAGAACCTCCACTATGAGGGCCTGAGCCTGCATATATTTTTGCAGACTCTTGCACCTAGATGGATTCCTGTTGATCTTGATGAGTCTCCTTGGGGAACAGGAATCTGCACTAATGGCTCCTGATGCTAGATTGGGCCTAAAGCAGATTTTCAGGGAATAAAAAAGGATTAAACTTGGCCCCCCTTCATTCCCGCAGACTTTCTCCTAAATTTAGATACCTTTCTTCCTGTGCCAGTAGCTGCAGAGAGAAAGAGAGAGGATGGTGTCTAACTGCTGTCGGAAAAACAGGGAGCCTTGTGCTGCCCTGGATAATCCTTCATGAAGCTTTAACAGAAGCCCTCCCTCTGTGGCTGGAGGAAACACGGCTGCGGACACAGGGTCATGGAGGATAAAGGGGAATCGCCCATCATAAGTAGTACTGAGAATTTTGGAGAGACTTTTAAAAACTCTACATATTGTGCTGCATATTAACTGAACACACATGGTTTTAAATTCATATGAATGCCACCAACCAAGAAGGAAGTCCTGTTTTAGTAATTTGTTTGGTGAATATCCCTGTATAAAATATTATAATGTACATTTAAAACTACATACAACATCCTGTATAATAAGTACTTCATGTTTAATTGTATACTATTGACACTTAAGAAAATGAAAATTTCCCCAAGCAAAATGACAAGTATATAGGAAAAAGCCAATACACTTTAGACAACTAAGAAGCTGAGTAGGAAACACATTTTTATTTGGTAAACTCAACTTCAAACAAACAAACAAACAAACAAACAAACAAACAAACCCCAATGAACAAGTATTTCTCTTCTGTCCATTAAAGCAAGTTTATATATAAATATAGTCATCCTAGTTCTGCTTCTTAAAATCCTGGACACTTTGTATTATTAGAATTTGGTTCAATTCTTCTAGATTGTCTGCTACGATCTAACAGATGCCCCAGTAAGAATGAAGATCATTTAAATGGCGTTATTGTGAGTCAGTACTGGTCCTATTTTTTATTTATTTTTTTCCAGATTCCATTTTCTTAAGTCCTCCACATGCTCTTATTTTGCACATGGACATCTCTGGAAGTGAGGGGAAAAAAATCTAGCCTAACCCAAGAATGGAAAAAACTCAGCAGCTTTTTATGAGTGCCGGAATCAAAGGCTGCTGCCTGGCTAAAACAATTCACGATCCAGGAATATAATAAAGGATGAATCAAAGAACACAGAAAGAGCACAGTCAGCTAAAGGAACTGTGTGTTCGGTAAATGAGCTCCAAGACAGCAAGAGGCATTGACAGCAGTCAAAAAAGTGCCAATTCATCATAAGTAGGTTTGACATGATTCAATTTTTTTTATTATTGCAATGGATGGCATTGATGTTTACTTTAATCACTTTTTACTTTTATAAATTTAAATTCTTGAAGTTGGGCAAAATTATGGCTTTGAAGCTTTTTCTCTTTTTTATTGATTTAAGTTTTCCCATTATGGGAGGAGTCAAACAATTATTGCATGACAGACACTGAGAATCAACAAGTTAAAGTTTTATAACCATTAAAACACAAGTTGTCAACATTGCATGTCAAAATATACTAAGTAAATATTCTTAAAAATCAAACTCCAATAAGATCTCAAGCAATATTTCTACTATGCCTCCGTAAATTTCAGTTATCACTGATGGAAATATTTTTTAACTGGTTTGTATGTTTACTGTGAAATTGACATTTACCAGTAAAAATCCAATTCTTCCAAGCCTAATCAAATTATCATCCCATTATTCAAACTCAAAATCTATTCCTGTCTAGCACACAATTATTAACTACAGGTAAGAGAAAGAAACAAGCTCTATTTTGGAACGTTTATAGATAATTATGCAGTCCAGCAATACCCAGTGCATTTACATAAACTCATAGTCATTGCAGACACACCCACTGAAGAAATACTGCAATAAGCCATAAGGCTAAGGCAGGACTTTTTAAAAACTAGCTTAGCTACTATTGACAAAACAACCATGGTATTTATTCCACTGCTCATAAAAGCAAATGTGTAATCAGCAGCATTCAAACCCAATTATTGATCAATCTCTGCATAATCAAGAAGCTTTTGGCTTGAATTTGAGAAAGATCAGTAGTTTAAACAATTTACTATAATCTAATATTAAAAGAATTTTAGAGCATTTACAGGTTGAATATTTAATACTTTACAGGGCTTGTAGAATTTGCAAGGCAACAGGAAAGGACAGCATAGTGGAAGTCTAGCTCCTTCCCTAGCTGAATGGGAGCGGGGGGTGGTGACAGGAGGATGGTACTTGGACTCATATTAGAGTGCTATCCCTAAAAGTTGGTCCAGGGCACCATGTTTCATTTCAGCCTCTGGGTAATACATGCAATAGACTTAAAGACCCCTGCATCCCTTTGGCTGCTGGAAGGTACAGAGAGGTCTCTTCCTACCCACACAGGCACAAAAAGCATGTCATGGATATTGCCACTATTCCCTTGGCCTCCTAACTCTGCCATTCTAACTTCCAGAAGCCTTTATTTCTTGTCATCTTCCGCATGACCAGCTCTAATAGCTACATACTATTCAAGTAACAGCAGAGTGAAGTGACATGATTTTTGTCAGTTTCACTGCTGAACTTAGGGTTCTGAACCATGGAGAAACTAACATGAACCATGCCATCTTTACAGCAGGTTTTAATAATCCCCACCTAAAACAAATTCTTTTTAAAACAAGTCTGATCACTCCACTAAGAAGTGATCTAAAATAAATGTGTGTGCACACACAGAATATGTCCCAAGTAGCTTTATAAATATCAGCTAAATTTCACAAAATATTATTATATCCTTTTATAATTGTGCAGTTTGCACAATTTACAACAGAACTGTTGACCATCTAAGATTAGAGACCAAAATGCATTTTTGCTGGACCACTAAACCAGATCAGTTTGTTTAACCCTGCTAATTTTAAACAAACAGGCTGTAGTAGGAGAATTTAAACACGTAAGAGTGAGGAAGAATAGCAGGGAAACTCCTGAATATGTGCTATTGGTATCCAAATGACATTGATCCCACCCTCTCAAAAACTGAAGTGAGAGATTTGGGGGTGGCGGGAGAAAAGGAGCTGCTTTATTCATTAAAAATGAGATTCAGAGGCTCAGTAAATGGCAGGAAACGCGATGTATAATTGAAGTGATTATTTCAGTCTTATCAAGCTCAGTTTCTTTAAAGAAATAATGCTACTGAAAAGAGTTTCTACGGTCAAGCAACAGCCCGCACTGGGAAAACGCAGCTCCTTCTGAAAAACAGCTTTAAAACATCCTGTTAATAACCCTAACGTCACTTTCGCTGTTTGAATATCAATAAGACTTCTGTTTTAAAGACAGCAAGATCCCATTAATACAGGAAGGATTTCATAAACAGAAGCCGCCACAATTCAATTATAAACTATAATCCGGCCCATTCTGAAGGAGGAAAAATATCTGACCACGTCTCATTTCATTTCCGTTGGCTCTTAATGGAAAATTAGTCTGAAAAATGCACATATTAACTTATTTTTAACATTTAAGGTATACTTCTAACAATTATAAAATATATGAATGCATAATGGTATTGAACTATAAAGAAATCTTAAATTTAGTTAAAATTAACAATTCAAATTACGTGCAATTCACAAATATTTAGTCCATTAGAATATCTTTTGCATTTCAATTGATTAACTTCTTCCCCTCAACCCTCTGTAGTGGCTTTACAGTGATTTTCTGTGCTCATGGGAAGTCTAAATTGAAAGCTGGGAGAGCACACTGTTCTACAAACAGTACAGCCATAGGTAGAAAAAACAAGGATCCATAGAGCAGCAGTTCTCAACCAGGGGTCCAGGGGCCCCTAGGGGGCCTCGGGCAGGTTTCAGGGGGGCCTCCAAGCAAGGCCAGCATTAGACTTGCTGGGGCCCAGGGCAAAAAGCCCAAGTCCTGCTGCATGGGGCTGAAGCCCAGGCCCCTGAGCCCCTCCACCCGGGGTTGAAGCTGAAGCCTGAGCAATGTAACTTCATGGGGGCCCCTGTGGCGTGGTGCCCCAAGCTTGCTACTTCCTAACGCCGCCCTGGCTTTTATATGCAGAAAAACATTTATTGCGTCACAGGTGGGCCATGGAGTTTTTATAGCAGTTTGGGGGGTCCTCAGAAAGAAAAAGGTTGAGAACCCCCGCCATATATCACCCTTAATCGTGGCTGGAAGGGTGATGTGAGGCACCCTCTCCTGGAGGAACCATTGTCAGAGTTGACACTGTAGATCACTAATCATGTTCACACAGTACTTCTGTTTTGTACAGGTGATGCCAAGTAGCATGTCAATTTGTGCCAAATGGGTAGGGGTTTTCTGTCTACACCTTGTCCACTAGAAACAGGATGTGGTAGGGTGTCACAAAGCTGTTTCAGAAAGACTACTGAACAGCCATCACTGATTCTTGGTCAGAATTTGGAACAGAACTTGAACTGGTGACTCAGTGAACGGCTCAGTACCCCACAACCAATACACAGCTACGGTGTTTTAATTAAGAAATCCTTTTTATTTTGTAATAACCTAATCACATCTCTACAGTTGCACACCTGTACTTGTCCATTTGCTTCGCTGAACCATGTCACCTCAATAGCAGCATTTTCTCTGTTTCTCTTAAATTCTATGAGTAGCGTAGATGTAACCAGCCTGTCTTCTAGCAAATGTGATGCAACTGCAAAGCATTCGTGGGAGATGCACCTCTTTGAGCACAGCATTACTTAACAGATACTGCTGGGAGCACTGTTAGAATGATGATCTCAGTCTTTGGTACAAATGCTAATTCAGTGTAAGCTAAACTCCATGGAGGAGTACCTGTTTATTTGAATTTGGTCTTCTGAGATGCCACATGACTTCAGGTGCACTAGTGGCTACATGAGTATATCATGAATTTAGTTCAGCTGAAAGCAAGAATTAGAGGATAAAAAAGTGTTTATATGGATAAAACGGAAGCAAAGAATAAAAGGGCAAATGGAAAAAATCCACCACCACCACACATTCCCCCGACTGCAAAAATGCAGGATTAAGATATTCTGTATTTACAAACAGAAACACAGCGATAGTCTTGTACTGCAAGAGTCTGTTAGAGTCGGCATATAAACACTATGTAAAAAAAATAAAAGGATTTGTTAACTAAAGTATTTGCAAGACTAGGCTAGAATCTATTTTAGTTACTTTTTTGGTACCTTAAGTCTCTGATTGAAAGCATCAAACAGCAGTTTGATTCCGTCCTGAGTCAGGTTAAGGATGAGGTCATGGCTAAGAGGAGACTGTAAAACAAAAACAGTAGAAGCATTCAGATGGAAAGCTGATTGTTGCCACATATATAAAAAACAAAGAAAAATATTTTTCCCAAATGGTCAATTCAATTGGCACAGCAACCAATTGTTTTGTTCTATGTATAGGCTTAAACCGAAGTACATGTAGCCTTCAGTTTTCCTATTTAATAAAACAGAAGTGTTGTTGATAAGTTCACACCTTGCATGAACTCACAACCAAGTAGGAATATAGCTTTCTTGCTGCTTTTACAGATGGAAAAAGGGCAACTGAAACTGACATTTTGGGCTTAGAGTGAAAAATTGGAACACATCATGTAGGACAGTTTGTTGCACTCGGCACTGGTGGGCCCATCTTATGAAGACTAAAGAGCCTCTCCTCAGCAATGATTACATATTAGACTTAAGGAAGTGGTATGCACGTCAAATACCAAAGAATATCATAAACAGTCTGGGTGAGGTTCTAAATGGAATATTTCAGACCGACTGATGCAAATTTACATTTCCTTAGTTACTGTGAGTCATAATAACTAGGAGCCTAAATAAAAGCCCAGTGATGTGAACAGATATTTGACTGGGTTCAATCAGTTTTGGATCAGACTCTAAGGCTGTCTCTATTTTCAGTGGTATATTGTGATAGCAGTTCTCTACTGCCAACATAGTCCAGGCATACTCAGTAAATTGCCTCTAGCACAGCCAGTCTGACCACATACCCGTCACTCCCGCACGCGCATGCACACCCACAATGAAACCCACCTTTCCAACTTTTCCCTGCAGGGGGAGAAGGTTGGTAGGCAGGCAAAGGCAGCCAACGGCAGCCAACAACACTAGATTTCACAACCTAAGATAATGTCCAGCACTGTAAGTCTTGCTGTGAATCTTACCTCTCTGGAGGAACTCAAATGGGAGAAGTTGACCTAACATGAACAGACTGTCATGGCAGCAGAAGAGAGAGCTATAGCTAGAGCATATCTATGATTTTTAGTCAGATTCAATAATTAAAGTAAATCAACTCCAGGTGAGAGAAATTAGAACTGTTTTTGTAAAATATAAATAAGGTTTACTATACATCAAAATTTCATAGTTTTAAAGCCAGGTTTCTCAAGAACAACCAAGGACAGATGCTTTATGCCACTGAAAAACTTCAGGGATACACTTTCATTGCTATCCCTGATTGATATTTTGTAAACGAATCTGAAAACTGCTATAGGTCCACAACTGAATAGACCGAATCCTGGACCTCAGAACAATGTGATTTTAAATCGCTTTGCCTATTTAATCCAGGCTCCTATCTAAACCACTTTTTAAATAAAAGGAAGTTGAAGGTGCAAAATAAATGCGGTTTATTCCAGGATTGTTTGTAGTTAGACCAAAAGTGGTTTGAAATATTGTATGTACTGTATGTTTTCCCTATGATTTGATTTAACTGCTACTATAACAATATACAAAAGTACTCTCTCCAGAAATGCCGCATAGGATTTGTTTTCATTTATGGAGAGTACATTTTGGGGCCTTTTTATCAACTGACAAAGCTCCTTTAACTATAAGAAGGGGAAATGGAAAATACTTTATCACAGGAGGGGGGGAGAGAGACTCAGAAATGCCATCAGAAACTCCAGCAGCAAGCATTCTTGCTCTTCACTCCTCATATAATCAGAAAAATAGAAATGTCTTTATAGTATCGTATTTCCTGAGGAAAAATGTTTGATAGGTACAGTACCAAAGATAAAGATATTCTGAGTATTGGGAATGGTGCTAAACACATTTGTGTTTAGATTATAACCACTCTATACTAAGTATCTCATCCATCCTTACAGAAAACCAGTTAAGTTCTACCCAAGCAATAAGGTAGCTGTGAGAAAGCAAACATGCAAATATGCAAAGTCGTCTAGAATTAGGAGATACTTAAGCATGTCATATATCAACAGAAAAGACTATCAGTGCTAGTATTAGAGCTTTTCTGATGTCTTAGAAAATTAATTCAGAGCGCTTATACACATAGTTAAGAACATCCATTGTGTTATGCCGAAGACATACTACATAACTTTTCCGAATATACGTGATGCGCTCTGCATTCCACTGATTTTAGAAGCTCATTATCCAGGAGATTAAGCAAATAGAGTTCTAAGGTTCTACGCAGGATGTTTATAAATTTAATTCAGGCTTAGTGTGAAAGTTGAAAACATTATTAACGAGGGAAAACAACGATCTGAGAGAAGCCTTGGTAATTACCACAGTCTGCAGGTCATCTTCCCTTATGACAGATTTTATGGCCAGAAAGAAAGAAAAATTTGAGGGACACAAGTTAAATTAATGGGATTTTTAGTACTCAAAGTGAAACTTCAAATATGACAAAAAATTCCAGGAGGTGGTTGAGATTAACCCTTCCCAAAAGGAGGGGATTTCTATACAATACCACTCCACGTAAGTCTATGGGAAATGGAAGGTATTACTATATTCTGACGGTATAAGATGGAGGGGGAGATTTATAAAGGCACAAATGGGAGTTAGGTGCCCAGCTCCCATTGACAGTTTAAAAATAAAGGTATTTAATATCCATAGATTAAAATTCACCAGCAATAAAACCCCAGAATTAAGCTTTTCCCTCAATTTACAGTTACAGAGACAGGTTCATAAAGCTTTTCTGCAGCATTTCAGGCTTCCCATGTTTGTTAAGATCAGACCCTTAATATGAACAGAGCTGGCTGAATTTGAGAAGTCTTTTTAGATACATTTGTAAAGAATTAACACATACTCTTGGAGTTTCAGGATAGTAGTCTAGATGCTCAAATATTTTAAGCTGTTACGTTCTATTGTTCAAACATGTTTCAAAAAACATCATGGAGCAGAGGAGTTATTCTCAATGTTTAAATTCAGGTATATGAACATAACTCGTTTTGACCAGACAACATAAGACACACTTCATTAAGGCCCTGAAACCAAGTGACCACACCAGCAGATCCCTGCACCCACAAAGCCCAACTGAAATCAGTGAGGATCTGCCCGAGGACAAGGTTGGGCCCACATGCAGTCAGTTGCAAGGCTGGGGCTTAATTAATAGGCTTAATTAATATAAGTGCTTAGTATGGAATGGTTATAATCTAAACACGTTTAGAACCACTCCCAATGCTCAAAATACTTTTATTTTTGGTACTGTATCTATCAAACATTTTTCCTCGGGAAACATGATCCCACAAAAACATTTCTATACTTATGATCATTTGAGGAGTGAAGATGAACGATGGTCTTTGAGGAAAGATCTCTAGTCAGTCTCAGCATGATCCTTCTAAAAGCACAAAGCTCAACGAACAGTATGCTATGTTTTCTAGCGCTGGAATATTAACCCTTCTATTATACCACATCATAGAATGAAACAAGGACTACATTATTCTTCTAAATAAATCCAGAAGATATTCTGCAGTGCACTGTACTGACAGGGGTTGAGAAAATGTGGGACACAAACTAATGCTGTTACTAACCACTGTCATACAAATGGTCTAGTGTATTATTTGTAATGGGCTACATTTCTAATTTGCAAAGTAAATATGCAGACATTATGAAAGCCATAAATCTATATTACCTGGAAAGAAAAAAAGGATAAAACTCATTTAATTAATGAGATATGTATCTGGCAGTAAACCAAAGAGTCAGGATTCTCCCTTGATTATTTTTGTACTCCTATGTCAGAGGATCTCTTGCTCAGCCTTTATATTGTTGATACAAATTCAAATTTTAACAGATTTAGTTAAGGACAATGTGAAAAAGTCTTCTAATCTACTGCTTCCTAAAAACAACAGGACACAATACAAGTTTATTGTAGCTGAGAACAGGCAACTCATGTATATTTTCACGGTATTTGGTATCCCCACCTCCCTTCCTCACACTCCCCCAAAAACTAGAGAAGTTAAAAAATGCATTTTATTACACCTAGTTAATAGATTTTGCCTCCAGTACACTACAGTGTGCAATGCAGGAGGGACATCAAAAGCATAGGAACTAATGTAACACTGGATAATGTTTAAATCATGCAAAAGCATGATTAAGACATCTAGGTGTTTTAAATTATTGCATCTGCTTTTGAAAGCAGAACTGCTGATGCACAGAAGAGTAAGAAAGTAGCACTTCCATGGGCTCATCATCACTGCATCAGACAGGACTTGAGAAAGTGAGAAGCATTTCACCGTTACAAAATATTACAACACTTGACAGAAACAATGCGAAAAGATTAGAAGATCACTGCTCAGCTATTTAAAGAGCAGAGCTGCAGAAGTCCTTTCCTAGACTATAAAAACTAAACTCAGCTTCAAAATAGCCATTACTTGTTTAAATCTTTTTATATCAAGAGAGTCAGAACTACTCAGGTTAGCAACCTTAGCAATAAACTCCCCTTTTTCAACACACTATTTTCCAGAGCTCCCCATCCTACTAAAACATGTCAACATAAAAAAGTAGCATTCACCAAAGAACGAATTATTGGTGCCTGAAAATTCCAAGCTATAGCAATATCATGCCATAACAACGAATCGTAGCAGCTGATAAAATATTTTGATTACCCTCCTCAAAGAGTTATTCAAAAAACACACATAATATTTAACTAGCCACTTTTAAAAGCCACACACTTCAAGATGAGTGATATTAGACAACAGCCACAACATGTGGCTGAACTATACACAGGGTGTAGTATTACACAACACTGACACACCTTCGTATCTTATTGCTTAGTTATCACAAAATTATTACTTTAACAACCTGGCCTGGTCATTCTCTACTCACCTGCTCACTGTACAGAACCTGGACGTTTTTGATAATACGACAGTGTTTCTGAAGAATTGCTACAGCTTGAGCCAATGGCATTCCTGTAAATAAATACAAGTCATATTTCTCAAATTTGTCCACACAGATAATAAATTTGGCCCAATAGGTTAAAGGTGAGGTAAAATTGGTTCATCACCTAAAAGTAGTAAGTTGCAACATAAGGATTTGCAAACAATAACGAAAGCCTACTTCACTTGTGATCTCAGCAGTGTTTCTGGAACAGAAAGGTCTGTGCTTATCCACCAAACAATAAAGTTCTTCTACTCAAAAAATACAAACCAATTATCTCCAACAAAGGCAAAATAACAAGCCAAAGTTTATGTGGAAAGAGTCCACGTTTTTCTTATGTGTATACAGCAGTTTTCTATTTGAATCACCTTTCTTGGTGGATTTAATTCTCCAATAATGTGTCTAAGGGCCTGATCCAAAGCCCATTATACACAATTATTTCTAAAATAAACTCTTTTTGCAGAATAAAGTAAGGTACACACGCTAAGGTAAGTATGTGGTTTAATAGCAAGATCCTGTTGCAATTCAGTTTCTAACAAAGCTCATTACAGACTTTAAAGTAGATGATCTCCTGTTTTCGCGTTTGATGTTACATAGCCAATACTACATAGAGAATAGTGTAGTGTCAGCTCCTCTTCAGCAATGTGGTCAAAACTTTTGTTGTATCTTTTAATGAAATGTGATCATGTGTAAAGAAATTGTATATATATTCCTGGTTCCAACACCACAATTCGACAGCTGAAAAAGGCTTATAAACCCATATAGAAATGTAATTGATTGCTACAGGTCAATTTAGCTTTTATAGTTCTGATTTGCTATTTATTTTAGCTTCTTGCCTCTTTCTAAATTATTTTCTTCTTTCTAATTTTGTAATTTTAAATAAAGCAAAGTGTCCCTATTCTGGAAAACATACCATGGTATGTGTTATTTTGGTCAGATTATATCTTATATTCTAAATGTAAATTTTTAATTGATTATAAATAAATTACACCTTAAATTTAAGTAAGGCACTATTCTTGGTATAAAATCAGCTATGTAACATCAACTCCTGAAACAAGAGATGAGACCTTGTCTATATTAGAAAAAAACTATATCTACAGTAGAACGTCAGAGTTATGAACACCTCGGGAATGGAGGCTGTTCATAACTCCGAAATGTTTGTAACTCTGAACAAAACATTATGGCTGTTCTTTCAAAAGTTTACAGCTGAACAGTGGCTTAATACAGCTTTGAAACTCCACTATGCAGAAGAAAAATGGCGCTTTTTTTTTTAAGCTTTCCCTTTTTTTTTTTAGTAGTTTATATTTAACGCAGTACTTTAATACATTCCTTTCCCCTCCTCCCTTTTTTTTTTGGTCTCTGCTGCTCCTGACTGCATACTTCCAGTTCCAAATGAGGTGTGCAGTTGACCAGTCAGTTTGTAATTCCGGTGTTAGTAACTCTGAGGTTCTACTGTAATTTGTTGCCAGGACAGTTCCACCATAGCAATAGTGGAAGCTATAACAGAGATGTGATGCCAACATTTTTACCACTGAGTTGTCAAACGCTTTGTCTCAGTCCTCTCCTCACTGCTGCTTTCCCTGGTGGAGAATTATGGGTACAAGCTTTTCCAGAAAAGGCAAATTTGAAGATGATTGTTCAAACCTAAGTACTGGATATAAATTTTGCTGCAAAGTTGTTCCCTGGAGTACACATCAGTGAGAAGAACAAATTTCTTTATAAATGGCAGATTGTACTCCCAGGAGATAGAGAAAGAAATACTATCTCACTTTTAAATTATTTTAAATAAGAACAGACAAGCTGACCCACAGTGGCAATGCTCTCAGCTGCTGTGTGGGATACTCAGATTGAACTCCAAACCTCATGTTCTCTCCTATGATCATCAGAGGCTGGGTGTGCTAAAGAGGCTGCATAATGAGTCCTTGCAGGGAACAAATACACTCTTCCAAAACTTAATGCACAAAAAATTAGTAAGTTATAAGGGGGGTAGAGTGGGAAGAAATTCTAAATCCTCATTAAGGGCAAACAGGAGCACAGGAGATGAGTAAGAGTGAGGTGAGGAAGCAATATATTGTTGTGTACATTTCAATGTTAATACTGTATCAACATCCACTGGAGCATGGCAAAGCTATAAGCAGCAGTAGTGTTATGTACACCAGGAATATTTTGTAGGAGGACCTAAACAAAGGTGGGGAACAGACAGAGTACCTTCTCCTCTCTTGCAACAGACAAGAAAGCCAAGGGAGGGCCAGATTAACCAAATACCTCCACCCCCAAAACACCTACAAGCCAGAAGACAGTCCAGTGTCAGCACCCCAGCAGCTGGGACAGCAAGGCTGACTTCTCACAACCCACTGCCCATGGATAGTGGGCCCCCTCTGGCTATTAAGCATCTGGCCCTACCTGTGTGTGTGCTGGGAGGTGAGGTGTGGGGAGGGAAAGCAAAGATGACAACAAGAGAAAACAGACACTGAGGTGGGTGCAGGAAACGATGTAACATGACTGATAGAAAATATATGAGTGAAACTAAGAAAGGAAAGAAGTATAGCAAAAGAAATGTAAGTGAATTATTTTAAGTATATCAAATAGAAAGCTGATGACAATATGGTACCATTATATGCAGTACACCCAGGAAGAGAATCCAAGGTCTTGTGTACACCAGGAAAATTGTGTCGACATCTCACACTAATCACCATCACTAGTGGATTAATGATCAGAGCCCAAGTCATCAGCATTTCAAGAACCCCGTAATCTAATTTTGCCCAGAACAGGTATAGACAACATGGTGCTCAAAGTATCAGAAGCAGCCAGCAATCCATTTACAGCAGGGGTCCCAACATTGCTACAACTGGTGGAACTGAAAACAATTTTTAACAACAGTGGGAAATTTGACAAGATATCCCTGAAGTAGACAGAGCTTAAGTGTCTTGACTGCCAATTAGTCCCCTACTCTAATCTACTTGGCCACACTAATTATGTTTTACACACTCATATGGCAGAGCTATGTTTACATTAGGCACTGTACCGGTGAATTTCCTCTTGCGTGTGCATGTATCTGTAATCTCAACTTTAAGGTGGCATTAGCAGGTTTGTTTGCATTTTTTGGTGAAGGAGGTTGAAGGGCATTTTATTTTCTTGTGGTTGTTTGTTTTTATAAAGGAAAGAAAAACAATGAGTGCCCATACACCAAAATAAACCTGTGCAGCGTGATAACTATTTTGAAGTAGCTTTTTTTGAACTTCAGATAATACAAACACAAAAAGATCAGTTAACTTATGCAGGGGCGAACCAACAGTGAGCGAGAGCACTGACATCTGAGCTCCAACAAGGGCGTCTTAGTCAGAATACGTAGTACATAACTAATCTGAAAACGACAGCCATGTTTTTACTTTGTGATAAGATTCAAATCATTGCACACTGAAATAAATGCACAACAAGTTTATTTCTGTATTATCAGGCACATAATACATCAGTGTCACCAACCAGTCGATCTCAATCGACTCTAGAGGATCTCCCAGTCGACTGCGATCTCCGGTGGCATAGCAGGGCAGCCGCTAAGGCAGTCTCCCTGCCTGCCCTGGTCCCATGCCACTCCCGGAAGCGGTGAGCGCAGACCTTGAGACAGGTTGACAGGGGTCTCCCTCCACATGCTGCTCCTGCCTGCAAGCACCACCCCCACAGCTCCCATTGGACGGAATGGGGAGCTGCAGCCAATGGGAGCTGTGGGGGTGATGCCTGCAGAGAGGGGCAGCACGCAGAGCCACATGTCCCCAAAACATCCCCAGGGGCCGCAGGGAGGCATTGGCCCCTTCTGGGAGCAGCATGGGGCTGGTGTAGGCAGGGAGCCTGCCTTAGCCTCGCTGCACCACTGACCGGGAGCCACCCAAGATAAGTGCCGCCCAGTGAGAGGCTGCACACCAACCCTGAGGCCCCTCAGAGCTAACACCCCATACCCCCTCCTGTACCCCGAACCCACTCCTGCACCCCAAGCACCTGCCCCAGCCCAGAGCCCCCTCCCCACACCTTCTCCTGCACCCCAACACTCTGCTCCAGTCTAGAGCACCCTCCTGCCCCCAAATTCCCTCCCAGAGCTTGCACCCCCACCCTCTTCTACACCCCAACTGCCTGCCCCAGGCTCAGCCCAGAGCCCCCTCTCACACTGGGAACCCCTTGGCCCCAGCCCAGAGCCCACATCCCATCCTGAACTCCAACCCCCTATCCCACCCTGGTGGAGGAGAGTGAGCAATGGAGAGAGGAGGGATGGAGTGAGTGGGACAGGGCCTCGGGGAAGGGATGAGGTAGATCCTGGGCTGCCTTTAAATTCAAAAAGTGATCTTGAGCGTAAAAAAATTGGAAACCGCTGCAATACATGTAACTACCCTGAACTGTGTGTGTATATGCATAAATAGTCCTCCATTTATTTCAGTGATTATTTGGATATACAGATATTGGGTTAATCAAATTAGTTGTACAATAAAAATAGTAAACAGTGAAATACTGCACAAGGTGCTAGTTTTCAGATGTAAGAATTCGAGCCTTGCAAACTGAAAGCTAAGTATACACCAAATCTTTGAGCTTTTCAAGGCTCACATCCTGCAAAGAATTACACATATTTCATGCAATGCAGGTCTATTCACAACTCATAAAATTAAACATATGCATAAGTCTTTGCAGGATCAGAGCCAAAATGAATTAGCTTTTGGCTTAGAAGAGCAAATATATATATATTCTACATCTTTTCTTCCCCTCACCCCATATACTAGTGACTTCAAATGGTCAAGCAGAATTTTATGAAACTTTATAAAAAAAGAACTTCACTCTTTGGACTGAGAACAAGCATGGAAAATGTCAGCTTTCAAGAACAATTCAGAAAGACAGTGTATTGAGAGGCAAGTGTGGCTCTGAACAGGCTTAACTGCACTGCTGCTACCATAATCATAAGATACCCATTTAAGAGCTGCTTACCAAAAAGACAATTGCCTAATATAGACCCGAAACCAAAACCTTTTCCGCTTATCAGTTCATGTATGAAACAACAGCTTCTGCATTGCTTAGATTAAAAATGGTGCCTATCTGCAGCTCTCTCTATACCAGTACTCCCACCATTGTTACCCCAGTGGTTCAGAACCATCAATAGCAACGTTGGGAAATTACAGGCAAAGCAGTATGGTGCAGAAACTCCTAACCCACACACACACAATTGTAGAAAAACCTCATAACTGCTTACAATTAGGACAAACTGTAATAATGTTTAAATGCTGATCACTTATTACTACAATACAAGTTTGAAGAGTCAATCATTTGTAGGAGGACCCACAACATATAAAAATCTACTGCTACACTTAAGTGCCTCGAATTAGTTCTGAACAAAATCAACTAAATTTGGATTGGCTGCAAGAGTTCTCTCTGATACACTGCTGGGGGCGAGGAGGGAGGGAAGAGGAATCTACCAAAGACATGTGGTTTAAGGAAGACTGTATAGAACGACTGGAAGGAGAAAGGCTTATTCTGTGACCTTGGGCAAGTCATTTAAACTCTGTTTCCTCATTGGTAAAATGGAAATGCCACAATTCAGTTACCCCAATGAGGATGTTGTGACATTTAAATAGTATTTGTAAAGCGTTTAGCGATCCTTATACAAAAACCACTCTATAAATGCAAAGTATTAGTAAGTTTTTGAGCAGGCTGATGTCACTTGACTGATATTACCCAGACTATGATCAGTACATTTAGGTCACCTCCTCTAGGTTACTCAAAATGACTGGTCCAAAATAGCAACAAGAGGTTTGGGAGGAAGTATGAATAGAAGGAAATGCAGATGATAAATAAAACATGAGTCAGTCTAAGAGCATCCTTAAAAACAAACATGAAGTATTCTTACATATGTACATCAATATTCTCAGTATTATATAAAAGTTAGCATTACTTTGCCTTTTTAAAATAACTGCCAAAAACAAAAGAGACAAAAAAAATAGTCTTTAAGGAATTTCATTTTCAGTAATTCAGAATAATGCTAGAAGCATTAGGGAAACCTCTGGCCGTCGTTACTTCTTATTAACACAGCATGGAAAAATGTGATGATAAGACAAGTGCCAAGCACAGGACCTACCCAAGGTGAATTCCCATTGTTCATTCCCAAGAGATCGCTCGGGAACCACTTCCAGATCTAGCATTGGCTCTGCCAGAGTATCGGCCCAGTAGTCACACAGCAGATCACGATGTTACTGCAACTGGACCTGTGCTGGAGCATGACAAAAACACCTAATTTACAATCCTCATCTGACTCTCAGGGAACAACCCAAAACAACAAGCATTTATTCCCCTCCCTCCTCCAAACTCTGATGGAGAAATCACTGCTCATGTCTGGCTTTGTCTCCTCTTTGGGATTTTATTCCATTCCCTCCCTTGTCTGTTGTCACCAGACCCCATGCAAGTCTAGCTAAGGGCTGGTCCACACCTAAAACTTAGGTTTACTTAGGGTATGACTACAATTGCAGCCATACAGCGCTGCCACGGGAGTGCTCCCGCAGCAGTGCTTTGAAGTGCGAGTGTGGTCGTGGCGCCAGCGCTGGGAGAGAGCTCTCCCAGCGCTGCAGGTACTCCACCTCCCCATGGGGTTTAGCTTGCAGCACTGGTAGCTGTGCTCCCAGCGCTGGGGCACTGTTTACACTGGCGCTTCACAGCACTGTGACTTGCTGTGCTCAGGGGGGTGTTTTTTCACACCCCTGAGCAAAAAAGTTACAGCGCTGTAAAGCGCCAGTGTAGCCAAGGCCTTAGCTACATCACTCAGGGCTGTTAAAAACTGTGTCCCCAGCAACACAGTTAGGTCAACCTAACCTCCCATGTAGATGCAGCTAGGTTGATGGACTTATTCTGTCTATCTAGTTATTGCCTCTCAGGGCAAGTCTACACTACAAAATTAAAATGACCTAGGTTACATCAACATAGAGCCACTGCAGTAATTGAATTGGTTTTATACATCCACACTATGCTCATCAGTGGCACATGTTCTCACCCACAGCACTTTCACCAATTTAACTGCCAGCGTTGGGCATTTTGAGATGGTTTCTGAAAGGTAGTAAGATTCGATATAAGCAACACAGTGTCTGCATAAATGCTGTATCAACCTAACTACATCAACTTAATCATTACGCCTCCCAAGGAGGTGGAGTTATGATGTCAGTGTAGTGGGCGAGTTATATCGGTGGGAGCTACATTTTTAGTGTAGACGCAGGAATCATCTATGCTGCAGCTATTCAGAGGCACAGTGGTGCTGTAGAGTGGACATACCCTTAGATTGAAAGCTTTTGGGGGCAGAACTGTATGGACAGTATTTTTATTTCACTAGAGCACCTTACATACCTATGACACTATATAGCTATTAAATAACAGATACTACAATGAAGTTCATAAGAAATTCACAGATAAAAGCTGCTGGAAAACAGATGGGCTGTCTCATTCCTTCTGGTTTTGCTGCAAGGATGAGAAGAAATCCAAGTTGGGTCCCTGAATCGTAGCCAAACCACAGGGCTCCCACAGATGCAAGACCCCAGTTTTAAGGCTACCCTGCTGATCCTTCTATGTGCCCCATCCCCAGAGTCCTTTCTGGCACCCTCCACTCCCCTGATGGGCCTTTGCCACTGGAGAACAGCCTTCCCCCAATTATTCATGGGGGCCCCCGAAAACAGGGCCATGACCCCACCACCTTTCTACACCGTAAGCGTGCCCAGCCGGCTTATGGCCTTTGGCGCTGCCGTCACAGAAACGTCGGCCAGACCCACAGTCATATACCCCCCCGCCGAGCCCCCGCCACTCCATGCCAGCCCCCCAATCTCCCCCCTCTACACCAGCCCCCCAACCCCCACTCGCCTCTCCGCCCGCTACAGTAGCGCCCGGGAGACCCTCACACCGGGGCCAAGAGCCCCCCTCCCCTGGGGACAGCGGCTCAGGGGCCCCCACTTCCCCAGGGCCTGCGCCCCCCGCCCCGGAGCGGGCCCAAGGTCCCCCCGCCCGCAGCCTCAGCTCGCCCGCAGCGAGGAGCAGCTCCCGGCCGCCGCGCTCATCCCGCTCCGAGAAAAGGGGGGGCCAAGCCCCCCCCCCACTGCATGCTCGGGGATGAAGGGCGCCCCCGCCGGGGCATTAACACCGCCTCCCCCCGCTCCGAAGGGCCGCGACTCACCTCACTTGCGGCTGCTGAAAAAGTCGTTTGCAACGGCCGTCAGGCGAGACCGCCCCGGGTGGGCTGGGCCGGGGCTGGAGACTGACGCGGGCGGGGCCGCGGGCGTGTGCGCGCGCGTGCGAGAGGCGCGAGGCCGGGGGTTAGAGCCCTGCTCTGGAGCTGGGGATCTGGGTTCGAGAAGCGACTGTGCCACAGACGGGCTGTGCAGCCTTGGCCAACTCACCTAGCCGAGGGGCCGGGCTCCAAAACCAGGGGAAGGGGAAGGCAAGGCTGGGATAAGGGGGGCAGGTGGGGCCAAACAGGCAGGGACAAGGGGAAACAAGGTGTTGTGGGGATAACAGAGAAAGGGGGCCTGACCCCTCCAAGACTGGCGGGTGGGAAGGGGAACCATGTCCCCTCTAGGGGATGGTTGGACCAAGGAGGTCTATGGTAGGGGATTGGGGACAGCACCTCGTTTTAGCATTGTCAGCTCCCCAGCGTTCAAAAATCAGGGTTCTGCCCCCCAAAATCGTGAGATTGGTTTGAAAATCAGACAGTTTATCTGTTTGTTTGCCTTCTGTTTTCTGGGACTTTGGGGTGCAGTTGGGTCACATTTTCAAGCTTTCCTCAGCAGCCAGAAGGGCTAGAAACATACATCATTTTAAAATGCTGAGTCTTTCCTGCGCTTTCTGCTGTGCAGCAGCTGGGACTTTAAGAAACACCAAAAAAATAGCAGGAGACTTGTGATTTTGGCACCGCGGTTGTTCTTCCAAACAGAGCAGCTTGCTGAGGCTGCCCTTTATTTTAACAGAAAAGGGGGGTGGAGGCAGTGAGCCCCAGCAAGCAATGATCCAGCTTCAGGGAAGCAGAAGATTTAAGAATTAGAATTGCTCATGGGATCATCTTTAGCCAGGCCTGTTCTAATGTTACTGCTCCTTAGGGTATCACAACAGTGCATCCAGGAGTGAGCCTCCCAGCCTAAGGTTAGTGTGCTAAAGACAGTGGTGAGTAGATGTTGTAACTTCGGCTCTGAAACTTGGGGGAGTTCAGAGCCCGAGTCTCCAGTCCAAGTTGTGTTAGTTTTCTTGTGTTAGCTAATATGAGGAAAGAACCCATCTTTTTTCCTAAGGTGGATGAATTTTAGATTAGTTTAAGGTTATGCATTTAGTTAAACCTGTGCAGCTACGACTGGGTTTAGGAAAAAGGTGGTTTTTTATGAGAGCCAACCTGTGGTAGCTAAAATTGTAAAATCCTAGCATAGGCAGGGAAAGGTAAGTTGTATTTTGATGCAGCTGGTTGAGAAGAATCCTAGGCTCCCAACTTCCTCCTATATTGAACGAGGGAGGATGGATGTCTTCTGAGGACCCTCATTATCACTTCACTTTAACATGCACAAATAGCCTTTAGGGTGACCAGAGAGCAACTGTGAAAAATCAGGACGGGGGTGGGAGGCAATAGGAGCCTATATAAGAAAAAAACCCCAAAACCGGGACTGTCCCTATAAAATCGGGACATCTGGTCACCCTAGACCAAGGCAATGGAGAAGGGTTGCAGGCTGTGTCCTGATAGAAGCCCTATGAAAAGGAGAGTATCATGATATTATTCTCTGTACTTCAGGGGTCAAACCTTACCAGTAGATTGATCTCCAACCTTCACAAGCTCTTTCTGAAACAGCAAAATGTAGAAGGACCAAATAAACAAGGTTTCATTCTATCCTCTCAGAATGCAAGCTGAAAGGTGAAAACAAAACAGTTCTACGGCCTCGTCTACTTCTGTATCTGCGCTATAGAATGTATTTATAAAAATCAAATGGACTACAGGGACTAATCCTTCACTAACAGGGAGATGGACTAATTAACCTAATACTGTAGGTCTTTTCTGTTTCTTAATTTGCATGATTTTGTGACATCATAAACCGTTCCACAAAGTAATATGCATCTCACCATTCCAAGAACTTAATTTTTATAAAAAGAACAGGAGTACTTGTGGCACCTTAGAGACTAACAAATTTATAAGGTGCCACAAGTACTCCTGTTCTTTTTGCAGATACAGACTAACACGGCTGCTACTCTGAAACCTTAATTTTATTTTATTTATTTTATTACAGTTTCTTAGGAGAAAATACCCTGGAAGGATGTTGTCAGGGGCAGCTCCAGGCCCCAGTATGCCAAGCACGTGCTTGGGGCGGCGTGCCGCGGGGGGTGCTCTGCCGGTCGCCGGGAGGCGGCTCCGATGGACCAAAGCCACAGGACCAGCGGACCGTGGGACCAGCGGATCCTCCGCAGACACGCCAGTGGGAGGTCCACTGGAGCCACCTGCCGCCCTCCCGGCAACCGGCAGAGCGCCCCCCGCAGCATGCCGCTGTGCTTGGGGCGGCGAAATGTCTAGAGCTGCCCCTGGATGTTGTGCTTGCTGACCTCACGTTGACCAGAATTTCAGATACCCTGAGGCAGGACCTTTAAAATGTTCTTTGATATGCATATAGGGTAGTAAAGACATGCTTTTGGAGAGAGGTTTTTATTTTAATCCTTCTGGCAGTACTTAAAGTGGGAGGAGCTGAGCTCCAGGTTTTTTCCTAGCAGGTGCTAAGTAGCAGCAGTTTTAAAAAAACCTAACTAGCTCCTTTGAAATAAAGGGTAGATACTGTCTGCATTAAATCTCTGGGCCGTTCCAAGAATTTACCTTTCAGAGTTTTAGTCTAAAATCAAAACTTTGCTAAAAAGTGTTAAAAGCAGCTGACATTTCAGCTGTGATCAGCTGACTACCGGTGGTCCATGGTGCTTTTGTGGGACTTCCACCTAGCTGGCAGGTCATGTGATACTGACTTTTCCTTGTTTCTAGCAATGCTGCACATATCAGGTTCATCACTGCAAGAAAAAAACAGTTGGAAGTGGGTAGATCTAGGGGTTATTAATACAGGAGGAGGAGGGGAAACACGAGACAGGGACAGTGTAATCCGCGGGGTAGGAGTTGCTAGTGGGAAAAGAATGTCTAAGGGGATAAGGAACCCAGGCCTCATGTCCACGGTTAGGAGGAAAGAAGGGAACCAGGCAGCGTGCATAAGGGGAGAGGAGGACAAGGTGGCAAGGGGCAAGAGGAACAAAACAGATTTAAACGGGCTAAATGGGCAATTCAGGTTCAGTAAGATTATACATTATATTGCTTTGAGTACTATCCTCTTGTGAGAGGGAAATGCATAGGGGAAGGTGTCCTGGCATGTATTATATATATGCACATTTCTTTGAAAATCTCCCCCTTGTAGATAGTGGTATTACTCAGTGCAGTAACAGGGCTTACTGCATCGGGATGGGGGCTATCCTTCAGATGAGACATGAAACCATACTCCCTGGGGCTAAGAAGAAGTTAAAGAGCTCATCACATATTTTGAAATCGAGTAAAGTGATAACCCCAGTGTCTTAGCCAAGAGTTTCTTGATAAAACATGTATTAATGCCCAAGGCTGGAAGTTATTAATATTGAGCCCATAATAGCTGTGGCATTTGCTTCCACAGTTCTGCACTACCACCAAAACCTCATCACTTTGTAAAGCACTTTGAGAAGCTTTTGCATTAAAGGGTTTGAAGAACACAAATGCTCCATTCTTTTATTCCTTTAAGGAACAGTAGGCATGATGAAATACCTCTTCCTCCTTCTGTTGCATCAAAGTTACTCCTAAAACAGATTCTGCTGATGAAACCATAGTCTAGACAACAAATCATTAAATTAAATATAATAGTTTATGACACTCTTTCACCAATGGCCACACAAGGATCAAAACATTTGAAAGGGACTTACTGAACCAACCAAATAAGGAACATATATTGCCTATAAAATAATAATGCTGTAATTCATAAGCAAAGATTTATTGAAAGAAATTAGATGGTGACCAATAGTGGAATGGAAAATTCAAATAACTTTGCCTAAATGTTATACAAAAAGACCTCCAGCAGAGAGTGTAGGTTTGGCTATAGCAAACAAACATTGTTTATATTCCAAGAACATTTGTGTTCTTCAAACCCTTTAATGCAAAGGCCTCTCAGTCTTTTCTTCATGCTGGCATCTGCACTGCACCTGCCTCTTTGGTTCCAGCTAACCCACCTGGCTCTTGGGATACACACAAACACAGTTCCCAGAACTTCATATCTTTAAATAAGAATCTCTGCAAGACAAATGGTACATGAGTGTACCGTACATGCCTACACCTCTTGCTCTTTCCAATTCTTGACAGAGGCAAGATTTACATCTCGCTGGATGGATTGTGCCAAAATAAACCACAGTTAAACTTTATTTATTATTTAAAAAAAAGATGCACACTTTAATGTATAAGAGAAAGCGTGTGAGAGAGAAATTAACCAGAGGTGTTCTATAAAGTTACTGGAGCTACACTAGGAAAGAATCTTGCCAATGATTTCAGTGGAAGAAATATATAGATATAAAATAATATAAATATATAGTTGACAAATATATAGATAAAGTTCAGACCGATAATTTTTATCCTGATGGAGTCTGCATCTCCTGCCGCTGCTCATGGCAGCTCAGGTGAGACTGAGGCAACTTTCTGTGTCACTGCAAAGCTCTTACTATGGAGGTGTGAAGGAATACAGGCTGATACTCTTTACTGGCAATGCAGATAAAATTGGCTTATCCCTTTGCTTCTCTCAGTACAGAGCAAGGATAGGCAACCTATGGCACGCGTGCCAAGGGCGGCATGTGAGCTGATTTTCAGTGGCACTCCACTGCCTGAGTCCTGGCCACTGGTCCAGAGGGCTCTGGATTTTAATTTAATTTTAAATGAAGCTTCGTAAACATTTTAAAAACCTTATTTACTTTACATACAACAATAGTTTAGTTATGTATTATAGACTTATAGAAAGAGACCTTCTAAAAACATTAAAATGTATTATTGGCACGCGAAACCTTAAATCAGAGTGAATAAATGAAGACTTGGCACAGCACTTCTGAAAGGTTGCTGACCCCTGGTATAGATCCTGAAGAACTCCTGCCTTTCACTGTGCCTTGTTAGCAGTACCCCTTCACATCCAACTTCCTTCCTGGCATGATAGGATGAGACTGTTTGCTGTCTCTGGTAAGGCCATTTTCACTGGCCATTTCAAGATATATTTATTAGTGCTGGGCAAAATTTTCCCACTGAACATTTTTCTGTCACAAAACACTGATTCATTGAAAGCATTGTCTATGAGAAGTTATGAAAACATTTCATTTTAACGTTTTGTATCAGTGTCAACATGATATTGTCAAAACAAAATATTTCAAAATATTTCTTTACATGAATATGAAGAATTCTGTGATTTTGACTTCTCATTCCTGTTCAGGACAAAACAAAATTTTGAAATCTCCTTCAGGGTGGAATATTTATGATAGCTTGAGTTCACATGGTAAAAAATGTGGTAATTTTGGCATTTTTTTTAAATTCCAATGCATGCCTCAGTTTCCCTCTGTGCTTTGCATTGCTATGCAGTGTGTAAAGGGTTAAAAAGTTCCTTGGGGGCAGAGCAGGAGACATGAGGTGTTCGTGTCACATAACTGCCTTGGGTGGTATGAATCTGTTTGTAAAGGTCTGTCTGAAACTGAGCCATATCAATGGAGGATCGAGAGAGACAATGGGAACCACCCCATCAGGTAGGACATCTGAAATCAGCATGAGTCTGCAGGAGGAAGACAATGGCCCAAGGGGTGACCGGAGGGTAGGATAAGAGCTGGCCTTTGGAGAGTCACAAGGTAGGTCTACACTGCAATAAAATACCCACTGCAGTGATTCTCAGAGCCCAGGTCAGCTGACTCAGGCTTCCAGGGCTCAGGCTATGGTGCTATAAAATTGCAGTGTAGATGTTTGGGCTCAGGCTGGAGCCTGGACTCAGGCTATCCCCCATCGTGCATCTCAGAGCCTGGGCTCCAGCCTGAGCCAGAATGTCTACACTACAATTTCCTAGTCCCACCGCGCAAGCTCCACGAGATGGAGACAGCTGACCCGGGCCAGCCATGGCAGTGCCCTGGGTCTTTTATTGCAGCGTAGACAAATCCAGAAAGCTCACCTGGGACTGACGGACAACGGGACAAAGACAGAGAGGAAACCAAGATGTTTCTTTCAGCAGCAGGCTCAAGGGAGCTCTGGCTTGTCCAATGTACACTATGTCTTCACCTTTGCTTCTCTATGCTAACGTAAGGACTTCCGGATGCTGTGTTCCATACTTATAAACTTTAGGCTGCCTGGTACTACTGCAAATACTTGCTGAGGTTCACTGATCTCTGAAGAGAGCAAAAAGTGTCTGACCAGGAGTCTCGCTCAGTTGGACTCGCTGGGCAGAGCTCATGCTGTGAAACAGGAATGCTGAAGCCTAGAGCTCAGTCACAGAGGCACTGAGGCCACATGACTTTCCGTTAAGGAAAAGTGGAACCCCTTCGGGGTGAGGCACAGATCCTGTATCTGCCCTTTCAATATGTATATTGAGGTAGTGCGTAGCCACTAGACTATGTCCATTTTACCAATTGTCTTTGGTAGTCCCTGAATGCCCGGCCCCCCTCACATTACCACTCTCACATCTAGCCAGAATAAAACAAAGGAAAATTAACACAAATTATTACAACCCCAAGATTCAGAACTAAAACAAACCAAATGCAGTGTCGCAAATACAGCACCGGTACAACAGGATAGCCTCAGCACATCACACTCGATCCCATTTGGAGACTATAACAAATAACAAAGGCATCCGAGCGCCACATCTGAGACGAGGTATCATTACTTTGCTAGCAGAAGATAAAAAACAGGTCACTGACATGATCTGGGAATTTAGGAGCAGTGATGAGTCTAATAAGACTGAGGTTACAGGCCTCTTTTGACAGTGAAGGGGCAAAATTTTAGAATATATATTTAGATAGCATCTCACCATTAGACTACATACAACACCAGGAGGATAATTAGATCGGGTGTATTTGCATAACTGCCAGCTGATGTTACAATTACTTCCTGCTTGTCATGTCAGCTGGACATGCTATCTGCTAAGCCATTTCATTATTTTGTGATGTCGGGCCAGGCCAAGACTTTTAGCAGCTTCACTATAAAGAGTCTGGTGGCACCTTAAAGACAAACAGATTTATTTGGGCATAAGCTTTCATGGGTTAAAAACCCACTTCTTCAAATGAATGGAGTGAAAGTTACAGATGCAGGAATTATATACTGACACATGAAGAGAAGGGAGTTACCTCACAAGTGGAGAACCAGTGCTGACAGGGCCAGTTCAGTCAGGGTGGATGTAGTCCACTCCCAATAATTGATGAGGAGGTGTCAATTCCAGGAGAGGCAAAGCTGCTTTTGCAGTGAGCCAGCCACTCCCAGTCCCTATTCAAGCCCTAATTAATGGTGTTAAATTTGCAAATGAATTTTAATTCTGCAGTTTCTCTTTGAAGTCTGTTTCTGAAGTCTTTTTGTTTAAGAATGGCTACTTTTAAATCTGTTATAGAATGTCCAGGAAGACTGAAGTGTTCTCCTACTGGGTTTCGAATGTTATGATTCCTGATGTCCGATTTGTGTCCATTTATTCTTTTACATAGAAACTGTCCGGTTTGGCCAATGTACATGGCAGAGTAGCATTGCTGGCACATGATGGCATATATCACATTAGTGGATGTGCAGGCGAAAGAGGCCCTGATGGTGTGTTGTTGTGGTTGGGTCCTCTGACTGTGTTGCTAGATTAGATATAGGGACAGAATAGGCAACGAGGTTTGTTACAGGGACTGGTTCTTGGGTTAGTGTTTCTGTGGTGCGGTGTGTAGGTGCTGGTGAGTATTTGCTTCATGTGTGTGTGGGGAGGCTGTCTGTAAACGAGGACTGGCCTGCCTTCCAAGGTCTGGATACGGACTAACACGGCTACCCCCGATACTATATGACTGTGCATTTCCATTTAAGAAGCATCATAGCATTCCAAGATATCGCATTCACCCTGTGGTGCAACTGCATTAAGATATTTGTATATAGGTCTGTGAAGGGGTCTGCTCCTCACAGGTACCACCTATGGTTGGGCCACAACTTGTGTCCACCCCTTCCATGGTACATGAGGAGTTCAACCAAGACTAGTCCCACTGTCCAGAAAGGGGCTCCAGGCCTCACCTAGCTAAAATCCCAGAGCCAGGACTCCCCAGGATATGAGGTCTTCCTAGTCCTTGGTCACTAGTATCAGGGATAGGCTCTCTGTTTCTAGCCCCAACGGGCTGGGCACAAGAATCCAGGCCCACTCTGTCCATCAGGTTCCAATCCAGGATCCAGAGGTAAGCAGCTGAGTCCTGAACCCTGGAGTGCTATGTGGCTGCCTCCCTGGATCACTGCCTATCAGCTCCTCATGCAAGAGGGAAAAACAAGGACATGTAAACAAAACAAATCAAGGAATAGGTCTCTGACCTTGCAAAAGTCCAGAGTCCTTTTCCCTCAGCAGGTCAGATAGATCATCAAGAGTCAGGCGCTCTGGCAGATGGACTTCCCACAGTGCTCCTCAGGCAGTCCACAAGTAAGCTACAACCTGCTCCCTTTTAAGATCCTCTCCAGAGGCTGAGCAAGTTGCAGGTGTGGCAGGGCGGAGCCACTTGCGCTCAGAACAGCGTCTTAACCCCTCCCTTTCCAGTGTGGGGTTTTACACCCCATCCCAACGTGTAGAATATAACACTTGTGCCTTAAATAAATGTTGTCAGGAAGAAAATAGAGTAAACTGAGGGAAATCTACTGACAATTCATCTGGGAAAAATTGCGTGCAAACAGAAGGCTGTTGAACAAAGTCTTAGAGGAAAGAATGAAGCAAGAACTGAGCAAATGCAGGCAAAGTTATTGAAAAGAGATGACGAATGACTCAGGAAGAGGAGAGTATTAAACCAGGGTCATCACTTAAGCAATATGATTTAAGAAAGCAGAGGCTGCACCAGTGATGTCCCTCTTTTCTTCCAAAGCAACCTACTGTGCATAGTAACCTACTCAAGGCTGTTACTGCCAGGCATACCGCAATGCTGATCTACAGATAACTTTAGTTAATTGAAAGTTGAATTTGTTGCCTGCATTGGTCTGTTATTGAGAGGTTTTTGGAATGGTTTAATAGAATTTATCTTTGGTGCCAATGCCAGCCAGCAAGGCTGTACATACTTATTGGTGTTGATGGGTTAGAGAGCACGAGTGGCACTGGCTAAATATGCTGTGGGCGTGAATTAGTTCTAGCCTTAGATGGGGTAATGTGCCCTTTTGGTGTTTTCATGTGTGTAGTGACAAAAGGAGTTAAATTGTGCTTTCTAGACCCCTGCACTCTGTAGCTTCCCGAAATCAGCATTAATATGCAGGTATCAGTCCCATACAGCAACAGAATGATGTATTTGGTCTTTTCACCATTTTAGATGTCTGCCATTGAACCAGTAATTTACTGCCCCTGACGCTATGTCACACAGGATGAGATTTCAGAGGATATTATTCATTAAAGAAAAAAAAAAAAAACCTTTGGTAGAGGTGCTCTATCTTAATCCAGCAATGAATTTGGCTTTCTAGGTCTGGTGGTATACATGACATGTGGATTTAGCTGACAGCTCTCTTTCGCCCATTTATTTTACAAATTATAATCCCTAGAGAACACGCACTTTCAGACACGGATCATTTGCTCTTCCTTAGCATGTTATCTTTCTTCGTTATAACGGTCAGAGCAGCCACAGCGTTCTGGCCACATTCGGCTCTTATTTACACCAGTCACGAAGAGACTAGGGAGCAGGCCATGAAGCTGCTTTCCCCTCTCTGGGAACAGATGGTGCTAGCAACATTATCCGAACTGAGTTCATAATTGGCATGTATTGAGACAGAGCCTCTGTAGAATGCAGCAACCGTAATTTCTTCCAATCTCCTGAATTACACGTTAAGAGGCATAGAGCAGGCACCAGAGCCTGAGGACTGAGAACCCAGTACAGACAAGTCTCGAAGAACAGCCGCTTGACAAAGAGAAGAGGTGGAGAAGGGAGAGCAAGACCATTCAAGCTCCACCCTCAGTGGTCACCACCCGCTCTGGGATTTTCTGGCTGTGAAATGAATTCTTGTTATACCTCAGTGTTGAGTTTGTTTTTGCAGTTTATTGATCTCCCTCTGATGTGCCAGGAGCACAAGTGGTTGGGTGAGGGGGAGACATTGCAGTAGCACTTTAAAAGGACTCCACCCAGTATTTTTTTAAAAGGACCTGATGGGAACATTTTCCTCTGAGGAAGCTTCTCAAACATTTCACAGTCTGTCTCCTGAGGCTTTGGCACAGTGTTTCCCTGGGTTGGCAGCTTGAGCTCCTTTTGCAAATAAAGTTTCATGTTTATTTTAGGGTCTAATCCCGCATTCCTCATTCAGGCTGAACTCCCATTGGAGTACGATGGGAGTAGGATCAGGGTCTTGATTGCTTTTGTGTCTGCAGATAATTTTATTCTGGGGCATCTATCTGTTGGATACAAAAGAACGTGTGTCTGTCCATGCAGGGTGAGATTTTCAAAAGTGCTCAATGTTGGTCTAACTCCACGTGCATTGAAGACAATGGGAGTTTTACTGTTGATTTCAGTGGCTGCAGCATGAGGCCAATGCTGAGCGCTTTTGAAAAATCCCATCCATAGTTTTGCCGTGGGTTAACAATGAAAGACTACATGCCAATACATGGAACTCTTATTGCTTGTTTGTAAGACACATTTCTGACACTTCTGCTACATTTTTCAACCTGCTTTATTGCCACAAAGGGCCTATAAATCAATGTCTGACGAGCTTGTTGTTGTATTATGAGCAGACAATCTCCCCACAATCAATCTAGTCTGTCTCAGTGGACTAACAGGTGCTTTATAATCCAACTGTGTATCCAGTAACCTGGTTCTGTCTCCAATCTGATTTGATACTCACCATATTCAACGGTGATTAGAAAGAGGAGATTCCACTTTAAATCTGTTTATAATCCTTAGGCATACACTTGTTTACAGAATTTAAGTAGCATTGTTCCTATGTTCAGGATTTTGGAGCAATGTTCTACACTGTTCCCACTTAGTCTACTGTATGTGATGATTACAAACTCCAGAATTACAAAACATGCCTTACAGTGCCAGCAAATTATGTAAATGTCATTATGCTCCAACAGAATATGCATGTAATCTTGAACAGAATGGTTATACCTAAAGCACCTTTCCCTAGCGTTTGGGTTTGCGTGATCATTTGGGATAAGCACTGGGCCTGTCATTTTCTTGGGGATGCAGAAGGCACAGGTTTCAGAGAGGTGTTTATATTTAGCAATATATAAACAACATGATGGAGGAAATCAAATCCCCTCTGTTCTATCTGCCCCCATGTCTTTTTCTAGTCCACCTCCTGTTAGATACCTGTAGGTTCCACAAGATGGTGCAATGAAGCATGTTTGTTACTGTATGCACACATACATTTCTTTATGAATCCTGGACCAAATATCTTCCTGGGCATGGCTGGGTGTGACCCATGGTATTTTCTGAAAGCGTACTGACGTCCAATTTTACTGTCTGAGACCTGGCTTGCTGGGCCCATAGACTCACGTGTCTTTAGCTCACACATAGGTTTTACATCTTGTGTGTGGATTTATCACTACAGTCGGGGAAGTAGCCCAGATGCAAAGACCTCTACCTCTGTGTGTGGGCAGAGGGCATTGGGGATGGGGGAAGGGTCTGACCATCCTTAGGTTCTCCATGGTTCTCTAGTAGTTTTCATTTCCTCCTAGGAAAACATTCTTTAATAGAGAATTTCAGAGGCCATATTAATGGCATTCATCTCAGTATTACGTCCCTCCTGAGAGGTTCTAACGGGGTGGGTTCACTGAGGCCAGCTCCAGTTGGGTCCCTAGTGAAATGATCTTCTAGCCACAAGAGGCCATCTTCTCCTCTAATTGTGACTCCATCAAACTATCAGTTATAGCTGTGAACAGCTTTCTCAGTTGGTTCTACTGCAGGAAGTGCTGCACAGGTATTAGCTGTGGATCAGGAGGAGAATGAGGAGATTTTGTGAGGACATCATTACCCCTAGCCTCATTCCCCACTGCACCACACTCTGTCTGAGTCTACTAAGATCACTGGTGCTGACTCAGTTTTTCATGGTATGTGTGCTGCCTGCCCGCAATAAGATAATCCTGCCTGTGTACTCAGATGCAGTGATGTTTTCACACAGTCCCTTTGCTGACGAAAGCTGCCCCTTAAGTACTTTTTCAAACAAGGTGGACTCTTTATAATTTGAAAGATCCCCAAAAGAGGGTTTTGTTTGCTTCCCCATTTGTCAATGATACAGCCACCTGGGTGAGAAAGCAGGAGGCAGTTAGCAAAATAAGAGGCACAGCAGATCAACACTAAATACCAGAACTGGACATCATAGGCTGAGAAAATGGCTTTGTTCTAATAATTGTATTTTAAAATGCCTGTCCTTAGGTTGCAGAGCTGTCAAAGCAGAGTAGTTCTGAATATACACAGTCTGGAGTGAGCCCCTGGGAAATGAGCCTTTCCTTGAAGTCTGCTGAACATTATTCCACTTATTATTCATGTCTCACTTTTTTATTGAAAACCAGGCCACGTTCATCTCCTTAAGCATGAGATCATCCTTTCTTTTCCTGCTCTCCTCTGCCTCATTCACTACACACCTTCCAACTTCTGTGACAAATAAAAGTGATAGAAATGACTAAGATGCAACTTTTTTTTTTTTCTGTCACCCTCATGGAAGGTGTTTATTGGATCTAAAGAAATACCAGCACCTCCCTTCCTAATAATAGGAGTTGATTGTCTGTGATAATTCGTTCTGACCTGTGGTATGGTACTCAAGCGAATCAGAACACAGGCTGGCAGTACATGTTGAGTTAACTCATACAAGTAATTACAGAGTTACACATCAGATGTCTAAGTTACATAGGTCCACGTGACCATCCAGGCCAAGTGATTAATGATTTTGAGTGCCTCATTTTTCAAGAACCCAAGTGGAGATTACTTTAAGGGTTTGTGGTCGTGATTGCCAGTTAACTAGCTTTTACATTCCTGTTAGTTTAGACACACCACAGATGTTCCAGGGCAGAAATGTTTGTGGTTTAGCTGACCGTGAGTATTCTTTCTCCTAGTTTATTCCTCTTCTCAGCCGACTCTGCGAGATTCCACTGGAATAGGCTCAGTGGGCTGATGCTAGCTTCTTCCAAACAAGAAACAGCAAGCACTTAAAGCATCTAACCTCTCATAGGAAATGGACTGGTCATGACTTCTTGAGTCAACTGCGCAGCTTTGGTAGCAAAAGAATAGAAATCCATGAATTAGTCTGACTGCAATGAGGTCCCCTGCAGAGGATGGCTCCAGCAAACAGACCCTTGATGCGGAGCTGCAGAATGTGTGAGTATCATCCCGAGCTATACAACCCAGCCGCCAAGACCTTTTCATGTCTGAGCAGCTCCGCTGTCTCCCAGTGGCATGCTATGCCATCTCTTGCAGTGACACTTTTCTAGCAGGTCCACATATGCCTCTGCAGTGGCGTTTCTGTGCACATGCTGCTGAAAGCCTGGACAAGTAACACACATTGTTCTTCTTGTCTAAGGGATGGGCTGTTGATTCCAGAAAGTGCTGTGGGGGGTGCTGCTTTGAGTCCACAGTAGGAAAAGTCCTAAAGAGAGAGAAGACCATTTTGTAATCACATTAATAGACTTGACCTTACATCTGAACGAATGCAGTATATATCTGCCTGGTGTTAACTGTTTGTAGAAAGAAGGTTCTTGTAAGAAGCTTGATTCTAATCTCCAATTACTTGTTAAGTAACCATCATTACACTGAGCGAGTACAATGGCCACTGTGGGGGGAGAAGATCACTCACTTTTTTCAAGTCCCTGTGGATGATCACTGCACTTTTCTTTTGTCCCCCCTCCCTTTAGGTTTTTGCTTTCATATCTGTATTTCACTCCTTATTTATAATTGCTCTTGGCATCCTGAATTTGGTATCCATGTGGTATTCTCTACACTGTATGTACCACATTACACACAAAGAACTGCACTAGACATTATTAAAGGTGCAAAGGCAAGCGCTCAAAAGCTAGGAAATGCCACTATTACGGCTGCCCGTGTGACCTTAATGTGTGTGCCTGTATTATGAGATGGTCCTTAATTATAGGGTCACATGCTATTTTTCTACAGGACTCCATGCCTCATTCAGCACACAGGATTGATGGTGGTCCCTTTCTGAGTGGCTGTTCAGCATTTTGTTTTCGGATTATTCAATGGGTGGCCCCAGGCTTTATTTACAGCACACTACTACTGAAATCCTGCTTTGGAGACAGAATTACTCATTTTCTCATGGGCTTTCCAATGGTGCCCATCACTATAGTATCTGAGTTCTTCAGAGACAATATTGAATGTTAGTTCGCAACGCCCCTGTGAGATGAGGGAGTATTGTCTCCATTTTACACATGGGGAACTGAGGGACAGAGGTTACGGTCAAAATAGGAGCGCCGTGGCAGAGGGAAGAAAAGAACGCTGTTCTCCAGGGCCACGTTCATCTGCCTTAAGCATGAGATCATCCTTTCTTTTCCTGCTTTCCTCTGCCTCATTCACTACACACCTTCCAACTTCTGTGACAAATAAGGCAAGGGTCCTACAGACAATTGTCTCCTTCTCTACACAGCCACGATTCATCCTCAGAGCCAGTCCACCCTGCGCACTGACTCAGGCAGGGGTCCTGCTGAAAAAAAAAAAGTGTGTGATTCTATAATTATAGTCAGCTGTAAGTGTGAAAAGGGGCCAGGGTCTGAATCTTCCAGGGTGCCAGTTCATTTTTAAAGCTGAAATCAAACAAAGTTTGCCAATATAATAGAATCCAATAGGATAACCCCTTTTTATAGAGTCAGGGAGAATTAGCTTACTCATTTAACATTGAATTCTTTTCAGGTCAACTTTTAACTTGACAGTATTTTTCAGATCAGGACACTGGTTTATTTTTAACCAACTAACAATTTATTAATTCACCCAGAACCACATTGTGCCTCACAGCTGATTTAGGTTCCGCTCCCCAGGACGTTCTGATGTTGGGAGTTGTTGAATTACAATAGAGAAGGGACAACCCCACTCAGCTGCTGCCAGATGGCCAGATGATTACTGGGCAGCGTTCTAATAGATTTTGAAGTGTGCCCTTTTATGAGATTAGGAGTGTGTCAACTTGATGTCCATCCAGGCATGAAGGTTAACACAGAGTCTAACCTCTGTCGTAAAGAGCGAGGTCTCTTTCAGACGAGAGCCTCTGACAGCATGTATGTTGTTAAAATAATGGTAATTCTGATTCCAGAACATAAGAATGGCCATACTGGGTCAGACGAAAGGTCCATCTAGCCCAGTATCTTGTCTGCCAACAGTGGCCAATGCCAGGTGCCCCAGAGGGAAGGAAGAGAACAGGGAATCATCAAGTGATCCACCTCATCATCCTGGTGTAAGAATAGAACACAACCGAGTACAAGGAACTCGGTCATCTGCCTCCAAGCCAGGTATTAGTAATGGGAGATGACTCACCAAGATGGCATGCACCCCTTAGCAAGGGATGTAGAACAGAACCTGTCTTCCTGCCCTTTGTATTTAAACAATATACGGAAATCAACAAATGAGACATCTGTAATTAGAGCACTGCTGTTTCTGCAACCGAATGACAAGGAGCCAGGCAGCAGGCAGGCATTGCTGGGATGGAATAGCACCCACATTTCACTCAAGTTCTTGTATTCCTGCATGCTCTATAGCCTAAGGGAGCTGTGGCTTCCATTGCTCTCCCTTGAAGAGTTTTGCAGTGGATGTTAAGCAGTGAGTCAAGCAGGGCTGTCCAGAGGATTCAGGGGGCCTGAGGCAAAGCAATTTTGGGGGCCCCTTCCATAAGAAAAAGTTACAATACTAGAGAACACTATATTCTCTTGGGGGCCCCTGCAGGGCCCTGGGCAAATTGCCCCACTTGCCCCCCACAGGGCAACCCTGGCGTCAAGGCTGGTCTTGAGAGTGGTTACGTACACAAAAGAGAAGGTGACTGGAGACAAGCGTGGAAAGAGCCTTCTGCCACTAGGAAGAAGGGCCCTTGTGCCAGAGCTGGTGAACGGAGAGCGCTGCTTGGCTGTTGTCACATGCTTCGCTACTCTGCAAGGGACTCGGTGAATTGTGCTGCTGCTCTGCCCATCATATTGTTGAGAGTGATATTCCTCCCATTGAATAGTCCCTACCTCCCTCTGGAATCTCAGCAGCAAATAAGCCACCCTTCCATCCTGGGCTTCACACGCTGATGCCGAGTAAGCCGTGGGTTGGCTCCCTGGCTGATTGCTTTCAGTGGCTCTGCACCTGTAGACGTAGCACACTGCCACAGGAGAGGCTTAGGAAGTGACAAGAGATGCCCAAGACCTACTGCTTGACTGGAAACAAGAGTCATGGCAGAGATTTGACTCAAGCGGTAAAAGCAGCCACTGGAGACATTCTTACCGAGGGCGTCGTCTTCATCACTGCTATAGTGCCGTCTTTGGGCAAAAGATACTCACCGCTATGTCTGGATTCCTTTGGGGCTGGTCTATCTATGGGTCCCTTCCCAGTCACTCTGCCACCACCACTATCCCACCACTGTTCCAGCGTTGGGCAACTCTCATCCAGAGTATTGCCCGGACACTGAACCTTCCTTCAGCTTCACACACACAAAGCTGCCTTGGGTTGGTCCACAATTCATTCAGGATGTAGCCTGGATTTGTATAAATCTTAGACCTGAGCGGCCTTAGGTCACCTATCTGTGCAGAAGAAAGGTCATGCTCTGCCAGCCAGCTGCCAAATGCCAGCCCAGTCTCAAACGCTGGCTCCGTCCGATGTTAGACTAGCTTCTTGCCAGCTGGCTGTTTGTTTGTCCAAACTGGAGCACACGGACAAGCCAGTCTCACGCCAACGTTTGCTGCCTCTGCACTCCCCAGTCCTCATTCTGCAAACCAGGCAGATAGATGGAGGTAGGTGGCTTGCTGTGTGGGAACCGACTACCAGCCAAACAAGAGGACTGTGCTTCTATGCACATGCAGCCACCCGCTTGAGTTTTAAATATAAAAGCAGCGTTCCCATTGGCCACCTCCTCCATGCATAACCTGGAGTAAAGTCAGAATTGTAGAACTTAGGGGGTGCATGGATGGCTAAAGCAAACAGTGCTTTAAAAATACCAGCCTGCTCCTTGGGTCTGGCCCAGCTCCTCCAGCTCCATTCAGTGTAGGACCAGAGTGCAGGAGGGGGTGACTTGAATACAGATGTGGTGGTCTCATCTCAAAAAAAGATGGCATTAGAAAAGGTTCAGAGAAGGGCAACTAAAAGGATTAAGGGTTTGGAATGGGTCCCATATGAGGTCAGATTAAAGAGGCGAGGACTTTTCAGCTTGGAAAAGAGGAGACTAAGGGTCAATATGATAGAGGTGTAGAAAATCATGAGTTGTGAGGAGAAAGTGAATAAGGAAAAGTTATATACTTGTTCCCATAATATAAGAACTAAGGCCACCAAATGAAATTAATGGGCAGCAGGTTTAAAACAAATAAAAGGAAGTTCTTCTTCACACAGCACACAGTCAACCTGTGGAACTCCTTGCCTGAGGAGGTTGTGAAGGCTAGGACTATAACAGGGTTTAGAAGAGAACTAGATAAATTCCTGGAGGTTAAGTCCATTAATGGCTAGTAGCCAGGATGGATAAGGAATGGTGTCCCTAGCCTCTGTTTGTCAGAAGGTGGAGATGGATGGCAGGAGAGAGATCACTTGATCATTTCCTGTTAGGTTCACTCCCTCTGGGGCACCTGGTGTTGGCCACTGTCAGCAGACAGGTTACTGGGCTGGATGGACCTTTGGTCTGAGCCAGTCTGGCCGTTCTTATGTACCCCACTTCCCAGTGTAAGTTAAAGGCTGAGGACTGCTAGTGCAGCATGCTCAGCTCATGCCCTGGTCACCGGAGGAGGAAGGGAGGTGCGCTCACTGTGCCAGCTGAGAATGGCCTCTTTGTGCCACCAGAACAACACAGAGGGGCCATAACATGGGCCCAGATGTGACCCACCACCATGGGCTGTTATTTCAACAGTAACTCAAGGGGCACATAAGGAAAGGATGCTGCTGCTGCTTCCAGCAGTAAAACTGCTGTGACACAAGAGTGCCTGTTCGGTGACTGAGCTATCCAGTCAGGGCTGCATGTCTGGCCCCACGTAACACAATAAAGGTTCCCTCCATGGTTTTGGCCGCAGTTGCTGCCATTCGGTTTTCTGGCCCCACATTAGGAAATGTCAGTGCTGACACTGCTCATATGTCCATGCTGTGTGACGAGAAATGGACGCAGCTAAGCCACCCAGCACTTTTGTCTCTAAGCCCTGTACAAAATCCAGTCATAGCTTCAGGGCGGCTAGATTCTGGATGAAGATGAGTGGGTGAACGGAGGTGTTCAGTGCTTTGTCTTGTGGGGTGAGAGGGGCATTTTCTGGGGCACCGGGGGAAGGGAGGAGGTAGATTTGGGATTACAGGTTAGCCCACTATCAACAGAAATGTACCTTGGACATTAGAGTCTAGATGGATTGAAATAAAAATTGCTGTGGGCCAAAGAAGGGGCATGCACAGAATATCAGGTTTAGGAGAGTCATTCAGGGAAGCAGTTGGGCTCCTGCCTGTGTGCTAGCCTCAGTCAGTATATAAAGCACCTGTCCCAAACAGCTCCAGGCACCTGGGCCAGTGTTTACCTTATACACAAACACGAGAGAGCGAGTTGCCTGTCGAAATCCATCTCCCCAAACAACCACCTCCCACACCAAACCACTCTACCTCCCTGAGCCTTCCCATTCCATACAAGCCACAGCAGAGGAGGCTAGCACCACGGTATACAACCAGGCTCCCTGAGCTCTTATCTCCCATTCCATTCCAACAAAGGCCTGTCGGAAAAGAGAGAAGAGTTGGTAGAAGAGAAAAACGCACCCACCCCATTATTACTAATGAGGAAACATGCTGCATGTTACCTTCCAGTAGCAGCAGTTTCTCTTGGAAGAAGTATTAGTGAGGAACTTCTCATTGCTGCCCATAGCTCAGAGATCTTGGTTATTATTTTTATTCCTTAGTATTGCCATAGCCCAGGATGGCCCAGGATGCCATTGTGCTAGGTGCTGTACAAACACAGAGCCTCTCAGAGCATTTGTGGCTACTCAAATGGGGCCAGGCGCTCAAAAGATCTTGGCCACCAGGTTTTCAAGAACTCGGCCCTCAGTCAGGCCCTGTATGGGCCATGTTTTCAAGAACTCAACATCCAACATATCCCCCAGCATGCTGAGCTCTTTTGGGAACTCTGCAGGTGCGTCAAAGACACTGGTTTTGGGACACCGACACCAGTTTTAGCTTCCAGATTCATAACATTAAATCTTGCTGTAAACGCTGAGGTTGGTCAGGCTGTCCGTGAGATATGCGACCCCCAGTTGTGACTCACCTTGCACAGCTAGACAGGTGTCCCAATTCTTTGTTTTGCCACTGGCTTCATCTGGGAACTCCTGCCATGTTGCATTCAGTAGGCTTCAAGGGGAATTGGCTTACTGAAGAGTACCAAACCCTGGTGGGTTGCGAGGGGATAGGCATGTGAATTTAATGCATCTTCACCTAGTCCAGATGCTGCTGCCAGATCTCAGCTGGTTTCTGCTTGACCCACCTAGAAGTCAGTAGCTACACACACTACTGCTAAGAGTGGACAAGGAGGTGACGGCTAGTCCAAATGTCTTGCTGCAGAGGGAACTATTGGGCTACAAGGATAGTCTGACAAGCCATCCTGAGGGGTTGACTGGGGTCTGTTTCTCTCGGATGATCAGCAGCTCCCCCCCCGGTCCCCACTTGCTGAGGGTGGCCCAGCCCAGTTCTTCTAATGGTGGCAGTCAGAGGACTTGAAATAAATCTGTCACTGAGTGACCGACAGGCACCAGCTGCAGCCCCAGCAGCTGCCCTACATCATGTCCTGCAGTGAAACTATGGAGTTTGGTGCACAAGGAGCTCTCATGCTGGGACTCCTCAGAGCAAGCCTTGACATGGCAGAGAGCTCCCCAGCCCCCTGGTAAGATGAGGACCCATCAGGAGGACACATACCCAGAGAGGAGTAGGGGAGCACTGAGAGAGGGAGAGCGAGTTATCATAGCTTCCTACTCAGATTTGAACCTTAGTGTTCATAAACTGAGAAGCTAACATGAACCCTCTAAGCTGAATTACCAGCTTAGATCTGATCTTGCTGCCACCAGCCAAGAATTTCCAGTGTCTTGGCTCACTCTGGTCTCCCCAAAATCTTCCCTGGGGGACCCCAAGACTCAGAGGCTCCGAGTCTTACCACAAAGGGAAATAAACCATTCCCCCCACCTTCTTCTCTGCCCCCAGAATTTCCTACTCTAGGGCTAACCTGAGCAGTTACTGATGCAAAGCCTCATGTACATATACCAATTACAAAGACTGCATGTCTCTTTCTTCCACAAAGAGACAAACCAATATCAAGGAAACAGAAAAGATTCTATCTCTCTTCCCCTTAGCTTCTTCCGCCCTGGGACACTAGGGGAGTTTAAACACAGAGAGCAGCTTTTCCCCTCCCCTGTCTTTCCCTTCTCCCACCATATTCCTGGGGTCAACTAGAAACCAAAAAATCAACAGGTCTTAAAAAGCAAACTTTAATAAAAAAAAAAAGAAAGAATTAGGAATAACAGTTCCTGTAATCTTAGATGTTAAGAATGAGTTTTCAACTTATAGAAAATGAATAAACAATAGAAAAGGAGTAATAACAGCCTTACCCAAAACAATACATTTAAAGTACTTTAAGCCAATACACACCTAAAGACTGCCATAACGGAACAGATGCAAATAACAGCAAAACAATCTTATAAAGGACATACTTTTGCTAACTTTGAAATTCACAACTGATCCGGAAACAGAGATTAGAAGGACTGGAAATTAGATCTCTTCTATAGCTGAGAAGAGCCATCTGACGACAAGACAAGACCAAGAAAAACCCACCAAATTCCCTCCCTCAGCTTTGAAAATCCAGGTTCCATGTTGGTCCTCTTGTCTCAGGTCGTTTGGTTCCCTTTGTTACCCTTTACAGGTAAAAGAAACATTAACCCCTTAGGCTATCTTGTTTATGACACGAGTCCCTCCCCAATTCATTTTGCACCAAGCTAAGCACCAGTGGGGGTATTGGAAATTTTAAGTTACTTGCCCAAGGAAAAAATTTACAACCCAGGAATCTACTGACTCATACGACAACTCACATCTGCATTCTGCTGTACACTAATGCACTGGCCTGACTCACTGAGAGTTTCTGCCTCAACTCCATCCAGACCACATAGATTGAAGGAACGTCTGGTGCAAGCTCTTGGTTCTGCTCCAGCACTCAATGCCAAGCTCTGCGTAGCTTGCCTTATCCGCGAAACTTCCTCCTGCGCTGGTCACCAACCAGAACTCCCTTTAACAAAACCAATATATTTTCCAGCCGACGGATATTAATAGCTAACAGCTCACGCTTAATATCCACTGACGCCTGCCTACGTTCTTCTGGAGAATGTTTCCTGAGAGAAGCCACAGATGCCTGACTGCTGGGCATGTTGTGGACCTCCAGTCGGACAATATATGAGAATTCATACAGCTATGATGGGAGTTGTCAGTGGGGAAAAGTCGACTGGATTCTTCTGCTTCCCCTGATGTTTTCCACAGTGAGTTCCTTGGTCTGCTTTTAACAAATGCCCTAGAGCTACGAAGTTGGAATCCTTTGGATAAAAAAATGACAGTGTCTGAAGGCACAGCACTCTTAATCAGCAGACATTTCCATTAGGTTTCATCACCGAACGGTTGGGGACGCAATCTACACAGACACAATGGGTATTTTTACTGATCATTAACAACCCTTGTCCTGGCATGTGGGGCTGACAGGTAGAAACTTTTCAAATCTAAGTCTTAATAATTGCGTGTAGTCACATGGTAAGAGATAAGGCAAAAGTAGTTTGAATGTGTGACTGGAGACCGCAGGATTCTGGTAGTCTGAGCCCATCTCTGACACTAATAAAAAAACACACCCACCACATCTTTGAATTCTTGTTTAGATTCCTGTGCAGGCTCGTCTGTTTCATACCACTGGACTTGGCTTTGATGGTAATGGCCCACCATTCAGGGGGTGTGAAGATGCCTCTTCCCCTACCCTACTGTCGCCAAAGTGCAGCATTCAGGTGTTGACTCAAGATTCTAGGCCAATGTGTCGTTGATGTCCCCTCGCGCAGGGCAGGTAAAATTGCATACCCCAGTTGATGTGCTGGGAGCATTCTATTGGATAGCTTTTTCCCCCCCCCCCCCCCCCCCACTTGTTTTTTGCTGGCTGGGATGGACACCATGGGGCAGGAAATTCCTGCCCTGGGATCTTAGACCAAGATCTTCTAAAACCAATTGTCAGTTTGGGATGCCTCCATTTTCGACACCTCTTCAGAGGCTGATTTTTTCTGAACGTTTACTGAACAGCCCCTCCTATTGGGCTGCAATGGAGCAGTGATGGTTTACAGCAGCTTGAGAACCTGGCCCTCTTCCATATTTGATTTCCCAGCACAGCGTTTTACAAGGATCCCAATTTAGAGGAGTGGAAAACCTGGACTTTCATACCCCCACTGCAGAACACATTGAGGGGGGGAGACTCACATACCCAAAGGAACTTTTTGCTCTCCAGGGTCTCCGTGAAACCCCAGATGGAAGAAAACGGGGAAGACTTTAAATGTTGGGAGCCACCTTGTGGCAAAACCTGATTAATCTTAAACTTTATGCACTATGCACTGGCTGCAGCACTGTCACAGCAGCCTCTTGCTAGTGGGCCTTTTTCTTACAGACAAGGCGCATGTTTAGTTACTTTGTCTCAATGCCTGGAGAGAAAATCATGGGCCAGATCCTCAGCTGGCAGAAATCAATGAAGCTCCCATTGATCGAATGGTGCTATGCCAATCCACATGGATGAGGATATAGCCCAAGGCTTTATTTTGGTAGTGCTATCCGATTAAGGCTTCTGTTTTGGAAGAGGATAGGGTACCAAATTTTAACAGGAAGCACGCTCCATTTCCCCTTTCCTCCCTCTGCCTCCGCCCCAGCGTTGCCAACACTTGTCATTTTGGTGGAAGGCTCCTGATATTGTGGTTTTTTTCCCTTAAAGCCCCATTCCTGGACTCAGGTAATTATGTGAATCCTCAGCTTCGAGCAGTCGTAATTCATAGAGTCCATAGATTTAAGGTCAGAAGGGACCATTAGATCGTCTAGTCTGATCCTCCTGCACAATGCAGGCCACAGAATCTCACCCACTCACTCCTGTAACAAACCCCTAACCTATGTGTCTGAGCTATTAGAAGTCCTCAAATTGTGATTTGAAGACTTCCAGGTTGCAGAGGAATCCTCCAGCAAGTCACCTGTGCCCATGCTGGCAAGAGGAAGAGTGGAAACCCCCTGCTAGGCCTTTGCCCTATCTGCCCTGGAGAAAATTCCTTCCAAGCCCAAGTATAGAGTGATCAGTTAAACTGGCTGCATGTGGGCAAGACTCACCAGCCGCACCCAGGAAAGAATTCTTTGTAGTAATAGATCCCATCTAACAATCACCATCACAGGCCATTGGGCATATTTACAGCTAATAGTCAAAGATTAATTAATTGCCAAATTGGGCTATCCATCATACCATCCCCTCCGTAAATTATCAAGCTTAGTCTTGAAGCCAGATATGTCATTTGCCCCCACTGCTCCCCTTGGAACGCTGTTCCAGAACTTCACTCCTCGGATGGTTAGAAACCTTCGTCTAATTTCAAGTCTAAACTTCCTGATGGCCAGTTTATATCCATTTGTTCTTGTGTCCACATTGGTACTGAGCTTAAAATAATTCCTCTCCCTCCCTGGTATTTATTCCTCTGATATATTTATAGAGAGCGATCATATCTCCCCTCAGCCTTCTTTTGTAATTGTGGAAAAACACTTGCAGACATGACCTGTGTGTAACCTAAAGGCTCAGAAACTAGAAGCCAAAGGAAAAGACTCTGAAATGTGTTACTGAACAAATCTCATGATTTTTTTGAGCCTGATTCATGATTTTTGAACACTAAGGGGTGATGTTACTGCATCCAGGCAAGCTGACAGGCAGGGCCATCCTTAGGATTTATGGTGCCCTCGGCGAGATTATTAAACTCGTGCCCCTGTGCTTGTCTTGCTCTTAGCAACACAAACATAAGCTTACAGTATTGGAAAACTTGCCACATGCATGTTATTAAAACCAGTTTAACTTAATGAAGCACATTGTAATGCTGATGGACTAGCACTCAAGAAGTAGCACTATAGAAAAAATTCTGATTTGACAGAATGATGCAAATAATATAATTTTTTAAATTTGTCAATGTTTTATTAGAAATTTCTATGAAGAGGTATTGAAACAAGGATTTGTTTTTAATTTAAAACCAATCTTTCTGGCTTTTTTGGCTGCAAAATCAATAATAATGTCAAAGACAAAGTGATGTCTTATTTGATTGCAAGAATAGCAAGACAAGTCAAGTGTAGAGCAGAGAGAGTTTTTAATGAGCTTTAGTTTTGAGAAACTCCATTCTCCTGATGCTACTGTTACAGGAATTGTCAGTAGAATATGAGTGGCAATGTACACATTAGGATATATGTCAACAAGTTTGCTGGTATGAGTAAACTGTACAATGTCCATCATCGATTTTGCATGTGGCAACATTGATGACAGTGCACTCAATTCTTCGTACAGTTCAAATCAATTTAAATCAAAATGATCGCCATGCTTCAGGAGGCTCTCTAGGTCAGGGGTCCCCAACGCGGTGCCCAAGGGTGCCATGGCGCCCACAGGGGCCTTTCAGTGCACCTGCGTACTGGCTGGCAGATGAGCATCCGCTGAAATGCCGCCAAAATTCAGTGCAGCATCATCCAGAGGCATCGCCGCTGAAATGCCACCAAATTTCAGCGGCATTTTGGCGGATGCTCGTCCACCATCACGGTCCTTCATTTGGTGATCGCCAGATGAAAAAGGTTGGGGATCACTGCTCTAGGTTCTTGCACTTTGTCATTAGTTGCTCTTGTTTTCCTATTTTGTTGAATTTAGTTCCGCTCAGCCCACGTACCAACTGAGTGAATGGAACCCCAGGCCAACAACGGATTGAGTGGCTCAGCCAGGGAATCAGCCGCTGGTCTGCTCAGCTTGCTGCCAGCCTGGGGTTCCTTGGTTGTTCCCAGGCCAGCAGAGGGTGCCAAGTGGGGCTGGCGGCTGGTACCCCAGGTGGCAATGGGGCAGCAGCCGGAACCCCAGAGCAGCGGCAGGCTGAGCCGCTCAGCCCACCACTGCATGCCATCAAAAATCAGCTTGCGTGCCACCTTTGGCATATGTGCCATAGGTTGCTGATCCCTGCTCTATACATTAGTAAGGAGATGAGCATATTACAGTTGTTGGAGGGCTCTATTTAGCAGTAACAGGGCTATAGGAAAGTCAGTCAACATTTTTTGTTTCTGTGATGAAAACTGGCCCACTCCCTTCCCCATACCAAACTTGTCACAAATAATTGTCAACAACTTAATTTTCTGTTTTTTCTTTTTTTAAAAAAAAATATTGAAATTGAAATCAGGATTGTTAGCAAGCATTTTTGGAGAACAAATTTGTTAAATGACAATCTAAATGGCAACGCAGTACTGCTTCCATGCTTGGCTCACCCCCCAGCCTGCTGGTCCAACAGCTGCAGTAGAAGAGAAGATAGGTAGAAAACTGCAGGACCCCAAAATCCACCTCTTGGGGTGCAGAGTGGCAACAGCAGCAGCAAACCCTCATGTCCGATCACACGCCAATGGGTGCCACCACCAGCCCAACAGACCATGGTGAAGTTAGCACAGAATCTGATCTCAGAGACAGGGCACCCATTGAGCCACAGCACCTCATCCTGCCCTGTGCAGGTCCCCCCGGATGAGATGGATCACTGCCAGCCCGGGGGAGAAACGCGCTCCCCAGCTAGAGTGACCAGATCCAGATGTCCTGATTACCCCCACCTAGGGTGACCAGACAGCAAATGTGAAAAATCAGGACAGGGTGGGGTGGAATAGGAGCCTATATAAGAAAGACTCAAAAATCAGGACTGTCCCTATAAAATCAGGACATCTGGTCACCCTACAGGTGAGTTCCTTCCCCCGCCCCTTCCCAGAGACCTCAGCAGCCAATCCCACACCCTCAGACTGTGCTGCATTCTGCTCTCTCTAGGACGCAGCAGCCCTGCTCTTACATGCTCCACTGTTTCCCATCTGTCTGGGCTCCCAGCAGAGCGGTGCCCCCAGACCTAGTGGTGCCTTAGGCAGCTGCCTGTTCTGCCTATGGCTAAGGACGGCCCTGCTGACGGGAGCAGGAAGTATGCAATGTTGTTGTAGCCAAGTTGGTCCCAGGATATTAGAGACAACCCACCTGGTCTCTCTAGAACAGGATGGTCGATCTGGAATGATCTCCATCCAGCACTGCTAAGCGTTTGCCATCCAAATACATTTTGAGTTGGGATTGTTAACTGTGGGGATTTGTGGATTTTTTTTTCGTTGCCTTCTCATTCCTGAGCCTTTAGGTTACACACAAGTCACATCTGCAAGCTTTTGTCCACAACCGTGAGGGGTAGAAACTTACCTTCTTTAAAAAATGTAATCAGAGAGTCTCACTTACAAAAAAGTGCCAGGGGCTCTTTGAGCTGGCAGGACTGAGGTTTTTGCAGCTTGTTCTTCCTTGCTCAGAAAGGTCCTGCCACTTTGTATGCCTGTCACATGCCATGAGCTGGAGGCCAAGGCTGCTCTATAAATAATCAGCATGGCTGGAGAGACAGCTGAGGAGAGAACATCAGTTCAGTGCTGACTCTGAGGGAAGAGCACCACCTGCTGAACACCAACAAAAGTTATTCCTCAGACTAAGATATAGCAATGGGAAAAGGGGATTCATGTGGCACAATGTTTGGAGATAGGGTTGCCAGGCGTCTGTCTTTTTTTTTTTTTTTTTTTGTCTTTTACCAGGGATGCCCAGTCAAAAAGGACCCTGCCAGCTCTGGGCAGCGCAGCAGGGCTAAGGCAGGCACCGCCTCGCCCTGGCTCTGTGCAGCCCCCAGAGCAGCTGGCATTAGGCTCTTAGGGCAGGGCTGGCCATAGGAGCACTGCGTGCTGTCCGCGCCCCAGGGCTCTGTAGCTCAATTGGCGTGGGAAACACAGCCAATGAGAGCTGTGGGGCGGCACCTGCAGGCATGGGCAGCACGCAGAGCCTCTGGCTTCTCCGCTAGAGGAGTGGATATGCCACCATTCCGGGAGCCGCTGGAGGTAAGCGCTGCCTAGCAAGAGCCCTCACCCGCTCCGCCCCTCAGCCCTTTGCTCCAACCCTGAGCCTCCCAACCCAACTCCTTCCAGAGCCCACAACCAACCCCCTCCGCACCCAAACCTTTGCCCACCCTGAGCCCGCCTCCTGCTCCCCAGCCCCTCCAGAGCCTGAACCCCACACCCAACCCTTCCCCAGGTCAGAGGCCACTCCCTCACTCCTGGAGCCAGCAACCACACCCCTCCGCACTCCAAACTCCTTGCCCAGCCCAGAGCGCCCCTCTGCCCCAACCCCCTCCAGAGCCTGAAACCGCAGCCAACCCCTGCCCCAGGTTGAGCCCCCTCCTCACTCTTGAGCCAGACAACCGCCCCTCGCCTGCACTCCAAACCCCTTGGTCCAGCCCGGATCCCATCTGTACCCCCAATCCCTCATCCAGCCCCACCCCAGAGCCCATACCCCAGCCGGAGCCTGCCTCCTTGTGCACCTGAACCCCTGCCAGCCCAGGAGAGTGGTGAGGGTGGGGAGGCAGAGTGAGGGAGAGGGGGAGGACGAGGGTGGAGGGAGCAGGCCTCAGAAAAGGAGTGGGTTTTGCATTGAAAGTTGGCAACCCTATCCGGGAGAAATGAGACGAAGACCCCTGATAAATAAGTGTCCAGGTGGACTTTGGACATGTGCTTCAGCCAGTGGCAGAGCTTGGATTATGCCATGAATCGCCTCATGCATTATTCAGGCCTTGGTTAGAACCAGACTGAAGAGCAGATCTTACTTACTATTATCTGTGCACACAGGAGCCCTATATGGCTCAGCTGAGACAAAGGGGCCCTTGTGCCAGATTCATGCAGCCCCCTGCCCCAAGGAGCTTCAATTAATAGACATGAGCGGGAACAAGGCACAGCAAGGTAACTGGACTGCTTTGGTCAATACCAGGCCGTGTTCAGCTGAGTCAAAGCCAAGTCTCCAAGGGCTGGTATAGGGCACAACCTCGCTGCCACTAGAGTGATGGCGCTTTTGTAGCCGTATCACTTATAACTGGAGCATGAATTAATGGCAGTCACATCTGCTTCAGTGGGAAAGCATGCTTGGAAGACTGAGGCTGTGGTGGGCCCAAGAAGCTCTGTCACTCTAGAGGAGCCACCATGGCTGCATTTTTACTAGTCTGCTTCCCCTTCCCTCCTCTCTGAGCTGAAGGTGAAGACCACTTGGATGTTTTCAATCTGCAGGACAGTCTCCATTCTCAGCAAGCTTAACGTGGGAGATTGGAGTAGCATCCATGGGGTTGCGGGTGGGGAACTAGCGCTACCCAGCAAATTGCCTTGCAACTTATGCACTTACTGATGTTTAATTTTTACTAAAGTGTTGCTTTTTTGTTTGTAATGAAAGAACCTTTCTGCTCCTTTACTAATGAGCAAGCACACTTCACTGAGCTGGAGCCAGAACTCAGCTGAGGCTGGTTGTCACATAAGTGAAAATGGAGAGCTCTTGTAAGCTTTAGATGTGGATGGTGCGTGCACTCAGGTAGGTCCAGGAGTGTGTGGGGAGGAAGGGCAGGGGTGCAGATATGCATGGGGGTATGTTGTGTTGGATATGCATGGGGGGGGTTGCACAGAATTTGGGTATGTCTGGGTGGCTCTGGCATGGATGTGAGTTTGCGTATGCACACGGGTGCTATGTGGGAAGGCTCTCTTTGACGTTATCTAAAGAAGACCAGCGCTGCGCTCTTCTGATGAATATTTCCTGCTCTCTGTGATCTCACTCCCTGCCATTCAGAATTGAATAGCCCTTTCCGCACCCACATTACTTTTCAAAGAGTAAACCAGTAGAACTGCTGAGGGTGGGGCTGTCAGTGCACCGAGGACAGGGCAAGTCCTCCTTACAACAGGGGCAGACTGGAAGATGTGCGGAAAACATTAGGACCCAAGGCCACATGTGCCAACAGCCATAGCCCGTATGCTGACCTCTCTGTAGGGATAGGGGAGAAGAGATCCTCTGCTGCTCGCCTTAAACAGGGCTAGAACCCAGGCTTACGGCTCCCAGTCACTGTTCTGTGCACTAGGCCTGATGTTCTGAGACTTTTCTTTATAGCTCCATATGTCTTTTGCCCCCACAGCCCCATCTGCTCCACACAAGTGCTATCCCATGGTAGTTATTGACTGGGCCTGCAGTTTTCACAAGTGGGATTCCATTACGTGTAATGGACATTAAGACAGAATACCCGTTACTACTCCATCATGTGTCTTCTCCTGGAGGTGTGTCATTTTGGTCCGGTGTTCTATGACATCTCTACGCTTTGGTGCTGGCCTATTTTCACGTCCATCCTTGAAGGGTCTTGAAAGTGAAAACAAGGCAGTTAATATTTGATGTAGTAGAGAAAGTGGAGACATTCAAAAAGAGTGGTGATGGGGTAGCAGAAGGATCTTTACAGCAGCATTTTGAGTGAATATGAGCAGGGCAAGATTACATTTATTAAGACCTGAAAAAAGGATATTGCAGTAATTGAGATATGAGACAAATGAGAGATTTAGTTGGATAGATGGATAGGAGATGCTGTATTTTAGAGAGCTTATACACAAAGAAACTGCAAGATTTACAGAGAGCTTGTATGTTAGGACCAAAAGAGAGGTCCAATTGGAAATGATACCCGTAATACAGGCTTGAGTGATATGCAGGCTGATTCTGTGGTCCATAGTGATTGAGAAAGGAGGCAATTGGGAGGGTTTGTGCGGGAAGATTAGGAGCTCTCTTTCAGCCATGTTAAGCTTGAGCTGATAATTAGATATTCACAGGGAGCTGTCAGACAGGTGGAGATTTTAGTTTGGATAAAAAGAGACCGCTCTGGAGGAGAGAGAGAGAGGTAGGGGCGGCTCTAGACATTTCGCCGCCCCAAGCAAGGCATCATGCCGCGGGGGGCGCTCTGCCGCTCACCGGTCCTGCAGCTCCGGTGGACCTCCTGCCGGCTTGCCTGCGGAGGGTCTGCTGGTCCCGCGGCTTCGGACCCTCCGCAGGCAAGCCGCCGAAGGCAGCCTGCCTGCCGTGCTGGGGGCAGCAAAATGCCTAGAGCCGCCCCTGATCACTTAGATCAGAACCTGGCCTCAGGAGATTTAATGAAATAAAGCCAAAGATCCCCAAGAGAGCTTCCTATTTGTTTAAATAGGGAGCTTGCTTGACAGCTAGGTTCCCCTGTGCTCTTCCATCTCCTCCTAAGAAAACCTTTTACACTGGTCAGATTTAGAAGCGTTTCGAAAGCAAGTGAACATCTGCATTCCATGGAACTGAAATTGACAATAAAAAGACTTCAGACGTTCCCACAGGCCAATGGCTCCAGCAGCATCAAAACAGCTGGGAGCAAATGTAAATCAGCAACATGCATGTCAATAATGCTGTTTTCAACAAGTAACATTCCCAAAGCCTGCTACAAGGCCAAGGCATTTAATCATCTGCAGCAGGCCACATGAATTGTAGGTATGACCGTCAGCTCAAAGGAGGAGGAATAAGGGGGCAAACATGTTGGCCGGGGGGCAGTGTTGGCCAGACAATTAAAGGATTCAATTGCAAATAATCCCTGGCTGTAGAATTTCCCCAGATATGCTCTGAACTTGACCAACCCTGGCCAGGGCAGAACATTGAGGCGATGCCCTAGATGGCCGTTTCTTTACTGAGCTACTCATCCAGCCAGCCAGGTTTTTATGCCATGCTTACTGCCGTACAATACAAATACTATATTTTGTTTTATAATAGCACCCACAGGCCCCCAACTCAGAGCAGGGCTCCAGTGTGCCAGGTACTCTCCAGATACACAGTAAGAGACGCCTGTGCTCCAAAAAGCTTACACTTTAAGTAGACAAGGCAGGTAAAAGAAGGCTTATTATCCCCATTTTGCCCAGCAACTTGAGCAGGCTCCCCCCGTTTGGAACTGAATCCCAATCTCAGGAGCCCAAGCCTAGTGCCCACAGCACAAGCCCAACCTTCTGCTCTCCACTAGAAGTAAAGAGCCACAGGGCACTTACTACCTGTCAAAAGGGCAGACAAGAGGCTTCTAAGTCTCATTCAAAGACATTTTTACGTCTTTTGCCCTTAGAAACAGAAATTTGTGATCGTATTAAAGGACGATTAAGTTGAGCGCCGAAGAGGAATCAAAAAGGCAGCAGAGGAACATTAGCGGTTCTGCTCAGCAACTGCCCTGTCAATCTGTTTCCGACTGAAATGGAATCTATCCTCCCGCCCATCAATGGGCTCAGGAAAACAGAATCCGACCGCTCTGGAGCAGTAGCGTCAATGTCTGCTTATGAAACTCTTTAGCTCCACCATCTCACCGTGGGCGGAAGCTTAGACTTTGGCTGGGGGCCAAACACAAGGACTGGAATGGAAGAAGAAAAATTTCTAAGTAGTAAAATCATAGAAGTAATAAAATAGCAGTGGGCGTGGCTTTTAACCACAAAACAGCAGTACCTCTAAAATGCTTGCTGCTATGCTGATTTCCTCTGTAATGCTTTTCCACTCATGGCCATACAATTATATCCATTTCACAGAACTTGGCCCCTCTAGATATATTTAAAGCTATGAGTCATGCAGAGTTAGATTTAAATTTGTAGGTTTCATTAGAAACAGATGTAAAGTTTCTCTTTATTTTAAAGAAAGTTTACTTTAGAAATAATACATACTGCCTGTGGGCTCAGATACAATCCGCTCGGTGCACATTACAGGGGAAGTGAGGGTACAAAACTCGATCTCCACTTCTAGCTGACTTAAATAGACTAGAATGTGGTACGGCTCACACCCAGACAGCGGGTCTGACACACTGTGAAACTAATTCTGCTCTTTCTGGATTACTCAGTACAAACCCACTGAGAGATTTGTTATTGATATAGTGAGATGTTCCTTCTAGCAAACCAACATGCAGTTCTTTACTCTCTTCTGTAGCTACTGAGGTGTTCTCCCATATCAGCAGGTCGATGCACAAATTCCCTCCAATGCAGAGGGTCAGAGTACAAGGCATAGGCACTGATTACTCTAAGTCCCACTCAGGTCCCTTATTCTGAAAACTTAAGTGAGATTCATGAGGTGCATAGACTTTATGCTGGTCCTCTGCACGAGGGTGAATTTCCTCTATAGTGAGTTTCCTGCAGAGACATTCCAGCATTAAAATGAGGGAAACGCAGGAGAACTCCAAATCCGGCATGTGCCTCTCTGTGACATTCCAGGGTGCAATCTGGGCCAGTGAGGGTCTGTGTCACCCATGCCCTGCAACCTGGGGTGCCAGACAGTGCTTTCTGCTGTAGCTTCCCAATGGGCCACTCACAAATAGCCTGTCAGCATGCAGATCACACCCAGAGTGTCTGTGTTATAGTCACAGCCCTGGTCCAGCAGCTCTGTCAGCAAACTCCCAGCCACACACTGGCTTTCAGCAGCCACGGTTACTATTCGCAAGGTGATCCCAACACTCCCAGTCCCAAATTCCTCCCCTCCAAATGTGTGTTCTGCATTGTCCAGCCTTCTTCTGGACACTCTGAATACTTTAGTTCTATTGTCCCTTTAAGAGAACAACATACAACAACTCTTTTAAACAGTTACCACGCAGCTCAGTTTAACCACAACACTGGATTAATTTTGATTAAAAATAAAACAAGTTTATTTAATACAATAAGCTGGGATTTTAAGTGAGTGCAAGCATAGGCATTCGAGTTAAAAATCATTACAAGAGAAATAAAAATAAAACGCTTCCTTAAACTAAAACTTTACAAACGAGGCTTGGTTCAAGGTAAGGTTCTTACCACATGCTCCCAACAGCATTACTGACCAATCTGCAAGTCAGGATCCCTCCCAAAGTAAAAAAGCTGGATTCTTTTGTCTTCTTTGGCGCAAGAGAGATGGATAGGGAGAGATACCGGGAGGGGGGTACCCCTCACTTTTATAGTTCAGTCACCCTCTGAAAAGTATTTTCCTGAGACCTCCTCGTTAAAGTTCTTTCCAGCTGAAAGCAAGGAGACATGGAGTCTGGTGGAAGAAGGAGGCCATGTTAATTCTTTTCACCTGTTCATGCTGAAATGCAGCTTTTCTGTGTTCTCTTTCATAGAATATCAGGGTTGGAAGGGACCTCTGGAGGTCATCTAGTCCCACCCCCTGCTCAAAGCAGGGCCAATTCCCAACTAAATCATCCTTTCTTTCCCCTCTTGCTGTCTAAGAACTCAGCTTACAGCTTATATGCAAATTGAGGCAAACACCCATCCCTTTGCTTAAGACAGGCCTGCTTGACCTAACTGGGGCAACGTGAGTTTGAACATGTGCCTTTAACATCATACAGGGTTTTTTTAAATACCTTTGACCATAAGGTTGCTACACACATTTCACTACAATATTTTTGACCAGTGAGTTGTTAGTTTTTCAAATGATACCTTACAAGGCATATTTTGCACAAAGATTATTACAATAGCGTGCAGGGTGTGTCACCCTTTCTGGAATGGCTCATGACTGAGTGCCTACATCAGGGCAGACTGTCAAAAACAGGGCAGATACCTCAAACTGGTGGTGTGTTCTATAATTAGATGTCACTAAGCCAGTAACAGATGTGAACTCCTGGATCACGGTACCAGTCTTACCATGGAGTCACAGACCGTCCCCTTGGCCTCGCCAGTCAATATTGCCCAGACAAACTTTGTGATAAATGGTCACTTACGCCAAAAATCACACAATATTCAGATTGCTTCCAGTCCCAAGAGACCAGGCACTTACCCCCAATCAACTGGTACCCGAGATCGCATACCAAAGACAACACCTGTAGCCAATCCTGTAATAAAATATCTAAAGTTTATTGACTAGGAAAGAGAAATGAGCGAGTTATTGACAGGTTAAAGCAAGCAAACATATGCACGAATGAGTTACAGTCTAAATCCGAAGAGCGACGGAGTTGTAGTGATCTGTCAATTCAAAGCGTCTTTCAGGGCGACACAGGAGGGACCCCCTATGGATCTCTGGCTTCAGTTTAGTGTCTCTGGCCCTGAGAGAGTTCAAACAGCTAAGAGATAGAAAATCTTCACATCAGCTGTTTTTATTTCCCTCTTCCAGCATTCAAAGCGATGAGACGAGGCCTTTTGCACGTACCACTCCATGGATGGATGAGGCAGTTAAAGCTTTTTGTCTTATAATGGCCCACCACTCCTCCTGGATGGCAGGAGAGGTCGGTTCCCACACCTGGGTTCTCATGTTCAGAGCAAATATTCTCAAAGTTATAAAGCAAAACGTGCATATTTTCTTATAGCCTGGAATACCGACATAACAAATGTGATAAATGCATGCAGCAATTTACAAGGATTTCACAGAGTCTAAATGAGAAATACATTCTTATAATACCACAGCTATTCTGAGCAAAACTAACATACAGCTATGAGTTTGTCAGGTCTTAGCTAATGCCTGCAGCCTGTGCAAGAGCAGGCATCTGGCCTGCCAGTGTCGCATGGTGTGACTGAAGTGGTGCATTTGGTCACAGACTCCACCAGGAAAATTTAACAGAACAAGGTCTCTCATTGTCCTGCATGAAAAAGATGAAACATTATCAATGTAAGTCAACAAACATAATATTTGTCTACTCCTGGAATCTAAGGCCTGGTCTAAACTAGGGGATTTTAGCAAAAAACCCTCCCACCATTGTTATCACTCCAGTGCTACTGAGGGAAGCAACTTTGGGAGCTCTAATGCAGGTGGGGGTAAACAGTGGGGTCTGGCTTGGAGAAAAGGGAGGTCCCCATCCAGCTGCAGTGCCCCCCAGATAACCTAGAAAATTAGCCGGTTTCCTGATGACAGCATCATGGGCACTGATGAGTTTCCTGTGGGGTTAAAATGACACTACCCATTTGAAATCTAGACAATTATATAAAGGCATTGTAGGTGGTTTCAGGTCCTGCACCAGCCCCAGACTCCCCTGGACAGTTTTACAATCACGTGACTCTTTTCCATGTGTCATGGGATTGCCGGCCCCTTTAAGGGGAATCTGGGCACAGGCTACCTGAGATGATTTAAAAAGCCCATCTAGGCAGTTAGTCGAATAACAAGTACCTGGGCCTAATAAAAGGCCATCAGGGCTCAGTTACAAGGGGTGTTCACAAAAAGAGATGCACAGGAGAGATGGCCCCAGGATTGAGAACCACAGGCCCCAGGAGGAGGACTGTGCAGGCCTAGGAAAAGACTGTAGTTCAAGATTATTTTAGATTTAATAAAGTAGAACCCCAGCAGAGGAATTTTTTGTCTTACATTCGTTTGGCCAGTGTGGAGTTCTTAAAAGAGCCCTGAGAGAAGGGAAACTGAGGCAGAGAGTGCCTGCAGTGCCACATGAGTCAGCAGGGGGCTCTACAGGGCCGGCATGCCCTAGGGGACACAGACTTCACAGGTGCTTAGTGCCACTGAATCAAACTGTAAACGCTGCATATGATGGAAACCACTTCAAGCCAGGGGGTGCGGCAGCACTTCCCTCCCGCCCCCAAGTTCCAGCATCTATGCCTGTCTGCAAAAATAAAAAAAAATAAATGAATAAAACAGCACAAACAACAAGGGAAACTGACTAATTATACGGGGGGAAACAATGTAACTGACTAACTTGCTCTCAAAGGCATGAAACACATTGGGGAAAAAAAAAAAATTCTTCCCAGCAAATCTCTTCCACTTACAGTCATCTGGAATGCTCCTTATGGGCAGAAGTGTGATTTGTAGGTGGATAGTGGCCCATTAAAAAGTCAGCCAGTGGCATGCAAACAGGGGTATCTGCACAGCCTTCGTCAGCAACACTGCTCTGTAAAACTCTCCTTCCTCGCTGTACTTTTCTCAGGCCTCCCCTGAGAACCTTGCCCCTACAGTAATTTATGGAGTTATGTAGCAGGGAATGAAACTTTCTGAATGAGAGGCCAAGCAAAGGACGTGACATCACAACCAATGAGCTAATCGAGCAACAAACAGCCTCAGCCACTCGGGCTCAATCATTTACAGCTCCAGAGGGACCGGACTGATGAAGGAAAGCCAGCCAAGAGCACAGTGGCAAACACAGTGCCAGACTGTGGCTTCTCAAGCCACTGTTGCTGAAGGAGTGTGTGGGGAGGGGATGCTGCTCCAGTGCTGGGGCTGGAGGCATGGTAGAGACCACATGCAGGCAGAACACCTCTGGGTGAGCACATGTAGGAGTAGCCACCACTATGCTCCATAACAGAGCATACTCCCTTCCCTGCACCTCCAGTCCTGATCTGCCAGCCAATGCAGAAGTGGGGTGGTATCCACTCCTTGTGCTCAGGGAGTGCAAGTAGGGGGAATGGGATTCTAGTGGCTCACTGTGCAACAGCACCAGGGAAGAATGGTCACGGTGCCATCCCTTCTCCCACACCCACCCAGGAGAACCAGAATCTGACCTTTGACTTCCGTTGCTGTAGACTCACAATCAGGTTATGTATGTGTTGAGATCTGCTGAGAGATCCTGGGATTGAGTCTCCACAGCTTTATCCTTTGTGCAGCCATTCACTCCTCTGCAAAATACTGCTGCTCTGGTTTACCTCGACGTGCTAGAGGTGTGAATGACTGCACAAGGGATAGGGCCCCTTTTCTCCCAGTGGTCCTATCAGATGGGCAGTTTCACCAAAGGCACTGTAGAAATTTGGCTTGGTAATGCCCATTCATTTCCACTGGAACCTGGCTGCCCAAATCACACAGGTGACTTTAAGAATCTAAACCTTAAGGTTGAATTATGGGGGGAAATTGCTTATTAAATGTTATTTGCAAATCTTAGTCCGATTTCCAGAGACATTGCACCCTGCAGCACGCACATGGCTAGAAAGGTATTATGTGCCTTTCTTTTTTTTTTTTTTTGTTAAAGTAAATGTAAAACAATAGTTTGAAACTCCCTCTTAGTTGGCACTCTCTCTTTTGACTTCAGAAGAAGAGTCAGTGAAATGTCTGGTGAGATGCCATCAGTACACTACTCTAAAAGCAGCTCATTCAGGCCAGGAATGTGCGTGTTTCCCAGAGAAGTAGAATTTGCCATTTTTAAAATATTGGTGAAAGGTGATAGAACAACATAGAACACAAGCACTGGTCCACCCCTTGCCTTTGAAGGTCCACTTCACCTGGTGAGAGGGTCAATTCAGTCTCCATGCAGTCTTTTTGCCGAGATTGTCACCAAATGTAACAATGGCAAGCTGTGGCTTCATCACGTGACCACCTCTCCTGCAGTCCAGCTGAAGTGAGGCCACCAACTCCTTCTACCACATAGTTCTCAGATGATAACTTTCAGTTCAGTGACCAAAGCCAGAGTTGAGGAGAGGGTGGAACCTGAAGGGGGGTTCCAAAGAGGATAGAGCTCAGCTGTTCTCAGTGGTTGCAGATGACCGAACAAGAAGCAATGGTCTCAAGCTGCAGTGGGGGAGGTCTAGGTTGGATATTAGGAAACACTATTTCACTAGGAGGGTGGTGAAGCACTGGAATGGGCTACCTAGGGAGGTGGTGGAATCTCCATCCTTAGAGGTTTTTAAGGCTCGGCTTGACAAAGCCCTGGCTGGGATGATTTAGTTGGGGTTGGTCCTGCTTTGAGCAGGATTGGACTAGATGACCTCCTGAGGTCTCTTCCAGCCCTAATTGTCTATGAAAGGGTCTATTCCAGGGCCAAACGAACACCCACTGAAGACAGTGGAGCCTTTCAATGGGCACTAGATCAAATTCTTAATCACTTGTCTCATGAGCAACCCAGTCCACCTGGTAGGATACTTATAAAATATCCGTAGCCACTTATGAATTGTTTCTATAGGAAATGGACCCCGTATAATAAAGGCTTTGGTCTCCTTGCAAATAATTAGCATTTATCAATACTTTTCAGGAGAAAGTTGTTTAAAAGGACAGGAAATTAAAAGAAAAGGGAGGTTTTACCATAATACAGCAGATTAGGTTAAATGAATAGAACGTGTGAGCAAAGTTGCTCCAGGGATGTGTAGATCACAACCCACGCCATAAATGTGAGGGTTAGCAAACAAGAAATCGCTGTTCAAAGCGCAAAATGTAAACACAAGTGAGACGATGCACATCAGTCACAGCTCTATTAAAGTCAAGGCAATGGGGCAATCACACAAGTGAGTCTTTAGTTCAATCACACTAAGTATAGTGGATTAAAATAGGGGCAGATCATCAATACAATAACGAAGAAAGATCTTCAAGGGGACTATTATCCGTAACAAGCAGAATGATCTGAAGCACTCGTTACAGCATAATGTCAGTCAAGAGAGATTCATAGCACAAGATTTATTCTTGTCACGATCAACAGTTTTCAGTACTTTGGTAGCTAAAGCTGCCCCTCTCCAGATTCCTCTAACAAAGACATGGAACAAAATAGTGCTTATGCCAGTCAATTTTGTGATCTCGTAGTGAACACAGCATGATGAGATATGCTGCTCATGGCTGCAGGATCCATGGGCTTTTTTCATTTGCGCACACAGAGCAATGAGCAAGCCCCAAAAGAACTGGAGCCAGCCAAAGCTTATCTCAAAGTATCCACGCCCTGCTGCCCAGTGGCCCAGGTCTCCCATTGAACTCATGGAATACTCAGTGGGAGTTGCTCACATTCTGCAGTGAGAAAATGGGGCCCAGGAATGGCTCAAACTGTCATAGACTCAGTGTTTAATTTGTCCCAGAGCTGAGCTCCGGTGCCTCCGGGCCTGGCCATTCAGAGCCCCCCGGCGCCTCCGGGCCTGGCCGTTCAGAGCCCCCACCCCAGCGCCCCTGGGTTTACCACATCAGTTATGAAAGTAAAACAATTGCTTGAGCCCTGACACCTCCTTCATTACAAACTGAGCACTGCCTAGACTTCTAGGGCACGTCTACACTACAGCTGGAAGGTCCATCCGAGGTCCAAGCGGGTGGTTAGCCTGAGCCACTGCCCAAATGGCAGCCCACGCCGCCACAGCCACATGGCTATTTTTAGCATGTTAGCTCGAGCGGAGCTAGCACATATATGTCTACCCAAGCTGTGACTCTCACCATCCAGCTGCTGTGTAGCCCTTAACTGGGACAGACCTCCGGTATCAGGCCACACAATTCATCTCCCTGACAGCAGAGCCCTCACTTACCTTGCTGCATGCACTCGGTGCTAAAGTTCTGAATCTTACCCAGCGATGGGATGGGATATTAGCACTGCTAGGGGAGGGGTGAAAGGGAGAACAGTTCTTCTCTCTCTAATCTGTTTAATGTGCTATCACTATGGTGTCTGATAACCTGGTATCTTTTTTTAAAGCCTGTCACTTTAAAAATCCTCACGCTCACTTTTCAATGGGAGTGAGCATGCTCTGTGCAGGGTACATTATGGAAGGGAGGACACAGGACTTGGTGGTAATGAATGTAAGGTGGATGCTTTACTTAGACTGCTGGACTCAGACTCACTCGGTGGTTTTCTCCAGCTCTCTAGCTCAGACTAACGCAACTTCTGCTGCCTAGTGTCACCACAGAGGGTTTCCCCTCTATCTTGGATTAGGAAGCTGTGGAAGGATGACTCTACTATAGTATGAAAAAGTAACTTTAAACCAAGCATTCTTTAAACTAGTGCATGGCCCCTGCTGGACTTTTCACTTCAACAGTCACTCACTCACCAATCAAGATAGGTTACAGTTTTATGACTGAATTAGGCCAGAAATACATTTCAGCATAGAGCAGATCTACAAAAGTTACTGCTGCTCTTTCAAGGTGGAAGGGAAAGGGCAGGACAGAATAACCTAATAAAGTACGGCCAGAAGAGACGTTGGCCTCAAGTCTCCTGTACTAATAGAGGATGTATCCCTGAAACTGGGGACTGTGGGTTCGTGTAATGAGGAATCTAAGGGGACCCACTGGAAAGTTAAATGACAAGTGTAAAAGTGCTTGCAGTTAAAGATTTTCAAAAGCACTTAAGAGTTGTGCACCCCAAACAAACAAGATACTGGGGAGGGGCCTGATTTTCAGAGGGGTGGATGCTCCGCACTTTCTGAAAATCAGGACATGTAGAAGTGTCCAATATGGGGCACCTAGAAGTGAAGGGTCTAGTCACTTTTGAAAATCCTGGCCAAATTGCAACTCTCTCAGATCTGTGAGCCTAGCATAAATATAGACTAATTCCACAAGTCACTGAATTCTGAGTCTTGAATGGGTTTTAAATAATGAAAGGAAGCGTTTGTTCCAGCTGGCTTAGTCTGAAAGCATGGCTGTGGGGCTTCAGTGCTTTCTGCAGCATTATGGTCTCAAGAGCTGAGATCACTCATTTGTTCCATCAAACTTCAGCCCTTGCATCATCTCCTTTACTGCCGTAATTTTAAACAAACTAGTCATTGCTCACTCGAGGCACCTAATTCTGGGGCAGCAAACAGTGTCAAAGTCATATCTAATGATTTTAGTTCCTTGGCCCAGCCCCTCATGTTCTAAATTCTTTGGAACATTTTCCAGAATTCCTGGCTGACACTGGAGACTGCTAGTACCAGATGTATTGATGAGTTGCTCAACAGTGGCCTCACAGAGTCAGTTATTGGAGGCGACAGGATGGTGGTGGGGGACTTGTGAGGATTTCCGTTGGTGGAGTTCAATCCAGCAGCTCCACCTCACAGTTAATGGAAAATCCTCAACACATCATGAATCACCATGTGACAACTCAAATAGAGGAATACTGTCAAAGGAAGTGCAGTCAGAACGAAGAACTGAGAGTGCAGACTCCTGGGTTTCTATTCTTACCAATTCCCTGCAGGACGTCAGGAAAGTCACTTGGTCTTGGTAAATTGGGGATAATAGTATCTACTTCACAGGGGTGTCATAGGGCATAACCTTTGTGAAAACCTCTGATGAAAGGAACAGCTCTACCAAGTGTTATCACTGTAACCATACTGGACCAGATTGTGGGCTCTGTTACTAAACAGAAGGCAACGTTTGCAGTGGCGGGAGGTCCATACCCTAAAACGAATTGGATGAGTTCTGTGAAAAAAGCAGCACTGTAAATTACAATCGTTTTAGAAAGTGAGTCGCGTGCTTCACAAGCCAACTGATAGTGTGTCTTTGTGGTCACACAAGACGTGCTTTTGCAAAACATAACTGAAAGCAGAACTAAAAAGAGGATGTCTCATCTGTGTGGGAATATCCTGTCAAGTAGTTCAGTTACGGAGGCTTCTACCGTAGTGGCTGCAGCATATTTAGGAATCAATTCTGTACGTCTAGGTCACTCAACAATAGCTAAGTAGAATCCTAGCAAACTATCAACAACAACAAAATCATGTCTGACCTGAGGCTGAGAAATCTGAGCTCAGAGGAAGACTCGAGCAGAAAGGGTGAAAAACCTGAAACAAAGGTTTAGTGTGAAAATGCTTCCTCGATTTCTGCCATTTCGCTAGCACGATGCTCTGAATGTATCAGATTCATAGATTCCAAGGCCAGAAGAGAGAACTGTGATCATCTAGTCTGACCCCCTGTATAACACACATCAGAGAATTTCCCCCAAATAATTCCTAGAACAGATCTCTTAGAAAAATACCCAGTCTTGATCTCAAAATTATTAGTGAGGGAGAATTCACCACAACCCCTGTTAAATTGTTCCAATGATTCATTACTCTTACCATTAAAAATTTATGCCTTATTTCCAGGCTGAATTTGTCTAACCTCATTCTCCAGCCATTGGATCGTGTTACACCTTTGTCTGCTAGACTGAGGAGCCCTCTATTAGCAAATCTTTGTTTCTAAGGTAGGTGCTTATGACTGCCACTAAGTCACCCATCACCTTCTTCATTAAGCTTTTAACAGATTGAGATCCTTGAGACGAAGTGTGTGCAAAGCAATGTACCTGTTGATGGATAACAAGCTATTTTATCGCAAAGATTGTTTTAGGCTCCTATTTCTCGCCCACTTGAGCATCATTAAAGTTAAATAAACAACACAGACACTTCACTTAATCACCAAACACATTCTGCCCTAAGCCACCTGCTACCTGCCAACCCGCAAAGCACACCTGACTGGGAACCCTGCAATTAAGAAAAAGCTACATGGGGGCGGGGTGGAGCGTTAGAGGCAACAGATTCTCATGGAGCCGCCAAAGGAAGGAAATTCCAGAGACATACAGGCTCCAGCAAGGATGCTGTACTGCCAGCGTCCCCGTGTTCAGCCTTGGGGAGGTGGAGGGAGACTGGCAGGCCCAGAGAGTTACTCAGATCTCAGGAAACTTGGGGCTTCATAGAAAAGACTCAGCAACTTAAATTGCACCGGGAAGCTGCTGAGTAACCAGTGCAGTGGCCTTAAAAAGGTAAGAAGCTGCATTCCGCACCGTGCAGGAATGAGAATTTAAGCAACCGCATGGTTTCTAAGACTGCCTCCCTTTTGCAGTAGCGTTGTCACTGCCACTGGTGTCCCAGGGGAGAAGGGTTAGATTTGGATGCAAATCATTTTATTTTCAGTGGGAAGGGAGGGGAGCTTTTTGCTCTCTCTCTGGGAAGATGACATGTCATTCTGTGCAATCTTCCATCCTGCCTGAGCGTCTCCAGTCTTCTCCAGGCTTTCGGATATCCAGAGAGAATTTCATCCTGAACCAAGAGGTACGGCCAAGAGCTTCCTCTAAATCTGACACCATGACTACGTCACGAGTTCCACCATAGAAAAGCTATTCTGGGCACATTCTTTATAACAGCAGCAGCCAGAGGCCCCAGATGAGCTCAGGGCCCCATGGTGCTAAGCTCTGCACGAACACATAGTGGGAGAGTCCCTGCCTAAAGAGCGTACAATCTGAACAGACATAACAGATAAATGGCAGGAAGGAAACTGAGACACAGAGAAGGGATGCGACTTGCCCCAGGTTATCCATCAGGTCAGTTACAGAACTAGAAAAAGATCAGGTCTCCTGACTTCCAAGGCAGTGCCCTCCAGTGGAGATCACTGCCTCTTCCTTCTCCACCCCCTCCCAGCTCAGAGGGCCAGGCACATTATACCCATGTGAATTTAGGTCCCCTGAATTCACACCCTACACGCTTCTGGTGGCATAGGGTCTACTCAGACCCTATGCCACCAGCACTCCCAGCTATCTCCGTGACACCACTGATTTCCTGAGGAAACTACAATGCATTGGTGACCTTCCAGAAAACACCATCCTAGCCACCATGGATACCGCTATGGAGACACTAGTGTGGCGGCTGGTTCGTACCATCGTGAATCCCATCCAGGCAGCAGATAGGGTACATACCGAAGACTCTCTCCATAGACCGTATCACCTAAGCGATGATTGAACTATCAGCCACAATCTGGCTACGCCTAGCGCTCTTTGGAAGCATGCCATTAACTAGATTCCATCATACGACCACCTTCTATCAAGATTGATGAGACATATATATCTCAGAGATCAGTAGCACCCGCTATGGCAGCCCACAGCTCCGGCCACAATATGACATTCTTTTATGGCGAGACAGGACCTGGAACTAACGTCCTTCCACTCTTGCAGCTTATCTCGTACTCGACTCCCCAGCCAAGACTTTCCTCTATATGCCATCATCCTTACAGGTGATTGATGATTCGAGCTCCTATAACATCTATCTCGGCAAGCCCTCATGCCGGCAAGGTAGAGATCTGAGCAAACTTCATCATTGCACAAAACTCTATCACCTACTACGCTTCCCCTCGGCTGCCCTACCATCCTTCACTCCTCGCTCTGCCTCAAATCTCCCGGGAGAGGAGATCCGACACCCTGCGATTCCGTCCAGAAACCGGGTCATGAGTGTCGACCATAGAGAGTCGCTATGTGTCCACCTGGTTCCTATTCACCCGAGCCCCCCTCTTATACACCGTAACGGTCTTCCCACTACCCTAATGCCCTATGCTACCTTCATGCCCTCGCATCTTCTATTCCCTGAGCACCTACGTGTCCCATGGTACATTACAGCGCACTCGAGGTGTATCCAGCTGCTCATGTGCTCTTAACGGCCCTACCTTGCGAGTGAGACACGAGCACTTACTCAACAATCTCCAGGCCTAGCTATATCATCTGTGCTAAACGTCAATAGCGTATACAAACCGCCTACTGAAGTGATCAAGGAAGAACTAGCATCAACGGTGCCAGCACTGTTAAGGTAATTGGCTACTCCCTAGACGCATATCCTACTGCAGTGACTCACGAATCCTCGCAAGAAGTAATACTAACAGCTGACTGGATCGCACTAGCTTCAATCTCGAATATCGTTCCTTCAGACTATAACACCCTTCCTACAGCTTAATGGCAACACTATCTTGACTCAGGTGAATCTCTTACGCATCACTGTGGCATATGATCCCACCTCTTCAACAGGCCTTGAACCATCCATAATTGGATCGGTGTAGTCCAGTCCTTAGCCCTCAGGCTAAACTCCTTGGCCAACTTAGATACATATTTTTACCAAGGAACTTGTCACATCGTGGAGCATCTAGTAAACCTCTAAGCTCTTTGGGTTATACCACAATGCCGAATACGTGTGCAAATACGACAATCTGAGATTAAATCTAATGATACCAAACCTGGCCCGCATACATCTACACCAGCGACCACACACCGACCTACCAGATTCGCCACACCATCACTCGGTTTCATTCACCTGCACGTGCAACCAATGTATATATTACGCCCTCTATGCCAGCAATGCCCCTCTGCTATGGTTACATCGGCAACTGGGACGGACAGTTCTCTATTGGAAGACATTGGCCCATCAGCATATTAAGACGGCAATATACAAAAACCCTGTTAGAAAGACACACTTATGCCCCCGTGCACACTAATAGCATGCCGGCGCCTCCTGCAGCAAAAAATCCGACCCCAGCTTCAAAGAGACAGACTACTGTCTTGTGTAACAAAGCAGTAGCTTGTGTATGTCCCCCCCCCCCGCCCGTCCCCTCCCCCTATCATCTCTGCATAACTCTACAGTGGGTGACACAACACTCATGGCTTCTGGTAGGACTACAGAGGTCCGCGGAATAGCTGTGAGCCGCTCTTTTGAATCATAACAAAGTGGCCTAGCCTGTAGTAGTCGACACTATATGACATTTAGTCAGGAAACTGACTTAAGGCCACTCTACTAGGAAAATAACCTGTAATTAGTACAGGGTCGATGATTGAGTCTCAAAATGTGCAATGTATTGGGATGAACGCTTTGGGTCTCTCGCTGATGTTTATCACTACAATAACCAGTCCTCATTGTCTAACACTCCACAGCTCACTAGGTGCTCTAGTACAATCCACCAAAGTAGCTTCCTATGACAGTTTGCCGGTCTGCCTTACACAGAGACCAACAGCGGGTCTTCTTACATATGCACTTCTGTACGTATAAATATTATACCTGACCTTGTAACCCTTAACCCTATGGAGCACTAACCATTACATATTGCTGATTTACAGCCGCCCCAAACGTATTCGCGAAGCGCGCTCATCGGCAAAATTCGCTCTGCTATGATC
>NC_133787.1:8405714-8490385 GCF_003597395.2 Chelonoidis abingdonii | reverse complement strand
CCAACGCTCCACTGGCCACACTATAGCAACCTTTAAGCGTGGGCCCCATCCTGCCCAGCAAAAAAACTTCAGACCAGAACTTAAAGAGAAACTGCTGAGGCTTCAGCTTCATCTGCCGCAAATTTGACACCAATCAGCTCAGGATTGAAAGAGACTGTGAAATGGCTGGCAACTAGCACAAACCAGTTCTCTCTCCCTTAGTTTTCACACCTTCTGGCTGGAACAGGCTGATTGAACTAACCTCATTATATCTAGCTTGCTTGCATATATATATATACTTGCCCCTGGAAATTTCCACTGCATGCATCCAATGAAGTGGGTATTCACCCACGAAAGCTCATGTTCCAAAATGTCTGTTAGTCTATAAGGTGCCACAGGATTCTTTGCTGCTTTTACTTCTGCAATAATATTTGTATAAAATATGCCTTGTGAGGTACCATATGAAAGCTAATACCCCACTGGTTATTAATATCATTGCAAAGTGCATGTGTCAATGGTATATGTGATGTTAGGGATTCCCTCTGATGATGTCACTAGAACACGTTTAAGACCAGACAGCCTAGCCTAGGTAAAGGTGATAAACAGGCCTGTCCTAGACAAAGGAATGTGGGTTTACCTTAGTTGATATATTACCAGTAAAAAAATAAAATAAAATAAAAGCCACTGAGATGAACCAGTGAGGGTTAGCCTGAGCCTAAAACAATCAAGATGGCTCCTGTATCCCAGAGAGACACAGGAGACAGATTCCCCAGCAGGCCTTCCTAACGTATAAGACAAAGACATCCCTTTGGGGATATAAGGAACAGAGACTCTCCATCTTTATGGATAAACCAAGCCATTTGATCTCTGTGATGGGTCCTGGTCTGGCCAGCAATGGCTGGAAAGGAGACTAGGGGTGAGAGAAACCATCCTGAACAAAGATTTTAGATGAGTTTTTCCCCACTTTTATTGGCTTGTAACCATCACTACCTTTTTCTCTCACTTGGCATCATTTCGTCCAAGCTCCTCTGTTTGTAAACTTGTTGAGTGTTCCTTATAAATCATCAGGGCTGCGTAAGTTAAGCAAAGCGTGTGCTTCCAGAAAGCTGACAGCTTGGAGTGTGTCTCTGTAAAGGCAGCAAACCAAACCCTTTCTCTAGGAGGGTCCAGTGAGAGTGACTGGTCCCTGCAGTAGGATGATTTTGGGGTGAATCTGGGGCTGGAAGGATACTAAGGTCAGCCTGCAAGGAGTAATGGGGTCAGGCAAAGCCTGGGTGAAGCTTGTGGGCTGCTGGCAGGATGCTGGAGTCAGAGCTCTGGACCAAAGCTGCACAGCCACAAGACACCCAAGGTTACAAAACAGACAGTGACCGACCCCCATATTGGCCTGGATGAGCTCCGAAACATCACACCCCACCAACATCTGAATGTCATCTACATTGGGAGAGTCTCCTGCTGGCATGCAAGTGTTCCAGCCAGCAGCTCAACATGCTGCCCCAGCTTTACTAGTCTGATAAGAACAGATTTAAATGTTTATTAGAAAATATTAAAGAAAGGTGATACAAAGGGTTTGATGTGTCAGTCGTTGGTCATCGGGGGAAACATACAGAGCATGGGGGGACGCTGGCAACTGGTTACGGTTCAGCATATAGTACACATAGCCTGTAATGTCCCCAATGCGGGGTGTACGGTGGTTGGGGTCAAGATATAGTAGGGGGGCAGTGAGGGTACATCGCTCATAAACTACACCCATCACCTGTCTGTAAGAATTCCAGTTTGGGGTGTGTTGGCTGGTGTCTCCCTCTTGCGTGCACACCCCCCTCTGGATGATATTGCGTAAGCTAAATTAGATCTAGCAGGCCACTGATAACAAACAAGAAGCCAGAATTGTTTGATCATCTGGTGCGTAGTGTAATACCAAATAGGAAGCAAAAGGCATTAATTGACTTAGCTCCTCTGATAAATTTGAAATTGTAGTTAAATAATAATAATAAAAAGATGCTAAGTGATTGGTGCTGCTGTTTCTTGTGAGTAGTCCTGTTGAAACAGAAACACACACTCTGGCCTGCTTGCCTTCTCACCTATACTGGGTTTTACACCATTGTCACTCTATTGACTTCGAGTTACTCCAGTGTAGCTGAGTGCAGAATCAATATATTAGGGACCTTTAAGGATCCTATGTTGCACACAGGCAGAGTCTAACAATGAGTAACACATTTGTACAGATCTGTGCATCACAAGTGTTCTACAGACACTTCCCAGTAGATCTTATTTGACACACCACGAATAATTCAATCACTCTTATTCCAGCATCACTGTCTGTATCCGGTTGGAAAATGACACACACATCTAGGGGATGTGTCACATCAAGACAGACAGGTGATTGACATCTCCAAATACAGAATAAGAAAAAAAGGGGAATGGAGGTGGGGCGGGAGGAGGAGGAGAGAAAGAAACCCAGTGATGTGCATCAAGCTATGAATAAACTTTCCCATCCTCCTACCTGAGCTTCAGGGAGACAAGAATCAGCTGATGTTGCCAGGACTGTATGAAATATTTACTGAATATTGCACCTGTGAGTTACAATGATGAACCCAACTGAAAAAACCTAGAAATGCAAAAAACATGGTTTGCCAATTCTTTCCTACTTCTCTCCACTAACTCTTGACGTAAACTCCTAACTATCCCAGAGAAACTGCAGCTGCAAGATGCTGTCTTTCACGCATGAACATCCTCCAGTCATAAATAGAGTGCTCATTTAAAGGTTATCCACTGTCAATGCCAGAACCCAGCTTGCAAGTTCAGGCTTTAAATCTTCCCTCTCCTTTTTACTGGATGGCATCTTTAGACTAAAGAATATTTTAAAGAACTTCCAACAGCTGTGTAGAGTTTCTATTTTTCTGCTGCCTTTGCTTTTAATCAGTTTATTTTAAATCAGCCAGGTTGGCTGGAAGACAGCATAACCCAGACCTTATACCCAGATAGCCTCCCTCCACAAAGCCTGGCACAGCCAGGGAGTAACGCTGTGGGTCAAAAGACTGGCTATATTTAGGTGTCTAAATAACTGGCCTGAATTTCAAGAGTGGGAAACCCTCTAACATTAATAAGAGGGGCTGGGTGCTCAGCACTGTGGAACATCAGGCTCGTTGGGAATCTAAACACAAAGTTTCTTTTTTAAAATCTTTGCCCAATGGGGGAGAGGGATAGCTCAGTGGTTTGAGCATTGGCCTGCTAAACCCAGGCTTGTGAGTTCAATCCTTGAAGGGGCCATTTGGGGATTAGTCCTGCTTTGAGCAGGGGGTTGGACTAGATGATCTCCTGAGGTCCCTTCCAACCCTGATATTTTATGATCTATGATTGTTTATGGTTCTAGCTTGGAATGTGTCTGACCTTGGCTCAGTTCCCTGCTCACCACAGGATTCCTGTGTACCCTGAGGACTAATCCCTAACTGCGAAATGGGGATAATAATACATCCAACTCTGGGTGAGGAGCAGACATCAAAAATTGCAAGATGCTCAGATACTATGACAACAGAAACCTTGTAAGTACATAAGAGAATTTCTGTATAATTGTGGAGGCTAATATTGTCTGGCCTTAAACTTCCCTTTCAGCAGTACAACCCATTAATCACAACACTTCACAGTTCTTTGTCAGAGGATCTTAAAGCACTTACATCTACTAACAAATAAAAAGTTACAATAATCCTATGAAGGTTACACGATAGAGGTGCACTGCCCAGTGGGACATTTCCGGCAGGGCCGGCTCCAGGCCCCAGCACGCCAAGCGTGTGCTTGGGGTGGCATGCCGTGGGGGGCACTCTGCTGGTCGCCGGGAGGGTGGCAGGCAGGCAGCCTCGGCAGTATGCCTGCGGAGGGTCCGCTGGTCTCGCGGCTCTGGTGGACCTCTCGCAGGCGTGCCTGCGAAGGGTCCACTGGTCCCACGGCTTCGGTGGAGCCACGGGACCAGTGGACCTTCCACAGGTACACCTGCGGGAGGTCCACCGGAGCTGCGGGACCGGCGACCGGCAGAGCACCCCCATGGCATGCCACTGTGCTTGGGGCGGCGAAATGTCTAGAGCCGTCCCTGGTTTCCGGGGTGGAACACAGCTGCTGTTAGAGAGTGGTGGAAAAATTAGGACAGAAAGTGAAGATCATCATCTCCAACTGCAGATATGGGAAGTGTTTAGTAAGGAAAGATGACTTACCTAAGATTGGGGGAGTGGGGGTGCTGATGTTTACACCCCTCCTTATATGGAAAAACTAACCATCCTTCTATATACAAAATATATAAGAATGAGAATAGGTCATGCTGATGGGAGAGTGGCACTATATGTGAAAGAAAGCAGAGTAAAAAAAAAAAAAGTAAAAATCTTAAATGAATCAAACGATAGAAATTCCATGCTTGAATAAGAGTACAGCAGTAGGAATAGACTACTGACCACCTGACCAGGAGGACCAGGTGATTGTGAAATACTCGGAGATAAGAGAGGCTACAAAGGCAGAACACACAATAATAAAAGGGGATTTCAACTACCCTCCTATTGACTTAGTACATGTCACCTCAGGACAGGATGAAGAGATAACCATTCTAGACACCATTAGTGACTGCTTCTTGGAGCAGCTAGTCTTGCAACTCATCGAGGAAGAGGCAATTCCTGATTTAGTGCTAAGCAGCACACAGGAGCTCATCAAAGAGGTGAATATAACTGAACTACTTGGTAATAGCAACCATAATGTAAATTAAATTTAGCATTCTCATAAGGGGAAAAATATCAAAGAAACCCACAACAGTAGCATTTAACTTCAAAAAGGGGAACATCACAAAAATGAAGAAGCTCATAAATGGAAATTAAAAGGAACAGTCACAAAAGTGAAATGCCTGCAAACTGCACAGAGACTTTTAAAAAACATAACAGAGGTTCAAACTAACATATACCACTCAAATACATACACACACACACACACAGGAAGAGGACCAAAAAAATACCACCTTGGTTAACCAAGAGAATAAAAGAGGCAATTAGAGGCAAAAAGGCATCCTTTTAAATTTGCAAGTCAAATCCTAATGAGGCAAATACAAATGAGCAGAAACTCTGGTAAGTCAAGCATACTAGTATAAGAAGGAAATCCAGGAAAGAATTTGAAGAGTAACTAGCTAAAAACAAAAAAATAACAGCAGGGTTTTTTTTTTTTTTTTTTTTTTTTTTTTTTTTAAGTATATCAGAAGCACGAAGGCTGCCAGTCAGTGAGGCCAACAGACAATCAAGGTGCTAAAGGAGACCTCGAGGAAGAGAAGGCCACTGCAGAAAAGGTTAGGGTGACCAGATGTCCTGATTTTATAGGGACAGTCCCAATTTTTGGGGCTTTTTCTTATATAGGCACCTATTACCCCCCACCCCCGTCCCGATTTTTTACATTTGGTATCTGGTCACCCAAGAGAAGGTAAATTAATTTTTTGCATCATGTGAAGGAGATTCCCACAACTGAGCCATTCTTTTTTGGTGACAAATCTGAGGATTTGAGGTGTCAATAGAGAAGGTTTTGGAACAAACTGATAAATTAGACAGTATTAAGACACCAAGACTTATTCACCGAGGAATTCAGAAGGAACTCAAATATGAAATTGCAGCACTGCTAATTGTGGTATGTAACCTACTGCTTAAATCGGCCTCTGTACCAGATGACTGGAGGATAGCTAATGCAGTGCTGGTTTTTTTAAAAGGCTCCCCAGGTGATCCTGGCAATTACTGGCCACTAAGCTTCATTTCAGTACTAGGCAAATTGGTCAAAACTATGGTAAAGAAAAGAATGATCAGATATAGATGATCACAATATATTTGGAAGAGTCAATGTGGCTTTTGCTTCACTAATCTATTAGAATCCTTTCAGGGTGTCAACAAGCTTGCAGACAAGGGTGATCCAGTGGACATAGCATACTTGGATTTTCAAGGTCCTTCACCAAAGGCTCTTAAGCAAACTAAGCAGTCATAGGATAATAGGTAAGGTCCTCTCATGGATCAGTAACTGGTTAAAAGATAGGAATAAATGGTGTTTTCACAATGGAGAGAGACAAATTGCCAGACTCCTCTAAGAATCTATACTGGTACCTCTGCTGTTCATAAATAATCTGGAAAAGGGGGTGAACAGTGCGGTGGCAAAATCTGCGGATGACAAAGTTACTCAAGGATGACTGCAAAGAGTTACAAAGGGATCTCACAAAACTGGGTGACTGGTCAACAAAATGGCAGATGAAATTCAATGTTGATAAATGCAAATTAATGTGCACTAGAAAAAATAATCTCAACTACACAAAATAATGGGGTCTAAATTAGCCGTTAATTCTCCAGGAAGAGATCTTTTGGTCATGGTGGATAGTTCTCTGAAAACATCCACTCAGTGTACAGCAACTGTGAAAAAAGCAAACAGAACATTTGGAATCATTCGTAAGAAGATAGTTAATAAAACAGAAAAATATACTCACCTCTTGACTACTGAATGCAATTCTGGTCAGTCCATCTAAAAAAAAAAAGATATATTTGAATTGGGAAAGGTACAGAGAAGGGCAACAAGAATGATTAGGGGGATGGAACAGTTTCCATGAGAGATTAAAAAGAATAGGACTGTTCTGTTTAGAAAAGAGATGACTAAGGGGGGAGATGATAAATGTCTATAATATGAAGGTGTGGAGAATGTGAATAAGGAAGTGTTATTTACCCCTTCATGTGACACACGAACCAGCAATCACCCAATGAAATTAATAGGCAGCAGTTTAAACAGACACAAGGAAGTATTTCTTCACACAATGCACAGTCACCCTGCAGCACTTGTTGCCCGGCAATGTTGTGAAGGCCAAAAGTATAACTGGTGTGACAAAGTTCCTCCTCTACCTTGGTGGGTCCTGCACTTATTGGCAGATTTGCTCACCTCAGTGATCTTCCCCACAGTTTGGGTCAACTCCTCCTGTGTCTGATCAGGGTTGGAGGTTTGAGGGGAACCTGGGGCCCGCTCTCTACTCCGGTTCCAGCCCAGGGCCCTGTGGATTGCAGCTGTCTAAGTGCCTCCTGTAACTGCTGCATGACAGCTACACCTCCCTGGGCTACTTCCCCATGGCCTCCTCCAAACACCTTTTTTTATCTTCACCACGATCATCCTCTGGTGTCTCGATAACGCTTGTACTCTTAGTCCTCCAGCAGCACAGCTCTCACTTTCAGCTCCTGTGCTCTTGCTCCCAGCAACCTCACACGCACTTCCTCTCTCTGCGCTCCCCCTCCTACTGGAGGTGAGCTCCTTTTTAAACCCAGGTGCCCTGATTAGCCTGCCTTGATTGGCTGCAGGTGTTCTAATCAGCCTGTCTGCCTTAATTGGTTCTAGCAGGTTCCTGATTACTCTAGTGCAGCCCCTGCTCTGGTCACTCAGGGAACAGAAAACTACTCATCCAGTGATCAGTATATTAGCCCCCTACCAGACTTCTGTACCCCACTGGCCTGGGTCTGTCACACTGGGTATTATAACCCAGTGGAGGACAGGTCCATCAATCGCTATAAGTCAAGATGGTCAGAGATACAACTCCATGCTCTAGGTGCCAATAACTGCCAGAGCTGCGACTGGATAACAGGGATGGATCACTCATAATTGTCTTGTTCTGTTCATTCCCTATAAAGCAACTGGCACTGGCCAGCATCAGAGGCAGGATATTGGGCTAGAATGATGGACCACTGCTCTGAGCTAGTATGGCCATTACGTTCTGTTCTCTACACACCCTCAACCCCTAAAATAAATTGTTGGCATTAACCCAAATACAGCAGAACTACTTATCTCAAAAATAATTAATGATGTTTTGTACCACCCGCATAATTGCATAAAACTGCATTTTTCAATAACTTGAGTATTTTTTTTTTCTTTTGACCAATTGCGACAGATTGACAGTATCCTATAATAGCCCGGACAAACCTTATTGAGTTGAATATCTTTGGAGTCCATTATATTAGAAATGCGATTGCCTTTGTGTTATTCAGGAACTTTATGAATTTCCACTGGGAGAGTAAAGAAAAGAACAGCATCACAGTGACCAGGCAAATTCACACAGGTTGTAACATCTCTAGAGAAACATCACCTTCTGAAGCGGTCTGCCCATACTAGTTCAAACTCTATTCCCCAGGGACCAAGAGACAAAAAGATTTTTGGATGAATAGCCAGGTTTTAAACTGATCCAGCAAACAGACAGGATGTCTAGTCTAAGGGGGTCCCAATTTCAGGGAAAGGCTGGAAGGACAAATCACCACCCGGCCAATGATCTCTGGGAAGCTTATTAACAGGTTCTTTAATTATTGTTAATATATTTTCTATATAATCCTTTCTACCTTAATAAATCATGTTGCTTAGATAGAGAAATGTGGTAGAGTACAGCTGTTAGCAGTTACACCGTATACCATCTTTGAGGAGAGACATGAAGCAGGCCTATTTAGGCAGCCTATTTTTTGCTGGGAAAAGTCACAGTACAGTCAGGGAGCTGTGGAGCCTAGAAATACCCTGGGCAGTAGGGGGAGAGATGCCCATCTCCATCCAAGAGAGGCAATACCTGGAGAGGCCACAAGCCTGGGAGTGGGTTCTCTTGCTGACCAACAAAGGGGGAATACTAGGGCAATTACTCTGAACTACGATGATTTAGATGTTAGAACAGGGGTCGGCAACCTCTGGCACGTGGCTCACCAGGGTAAGCACGCTGGCGGGCTAGGCCAGTTTGTTTACCTGCCGCATCGGCAGGTTCGGCCGATTGTGGCTCCCACTGGCCACGGTTCACTGTCCCCAGCCAATAGGGGCTGCGGGAAGTGGCGTGGGGGAGGGAAGGGCTTCTGATTTTAATGCCAGCAGTTAGAATCCTTTCAGGGTGTCAACAGTTAAAAATAATAAAATTTGGTTCTGGTTGAACAGAATGTGAAAGTTCTGAAAAATTTTGTTCAGGCCAAAACATTGTTTTCACCGGGCTAGATTCACAAAATGCCAAGAAGAGAATGTCCTCGTATAAGCTTTTGCCCAGTGGTTAGCGCATTCACCTGGGATGTAGGAGACCCAGGCTCAATTCCCCCCTCTACCTGATGTGGGGAAGAGATTTGACACTGGGTCTCCCTTGCCCTAACCACCAGGTGGTGGGATAATTACAGTGTTGCCAACTCTAATGCTTTTGTCACAAGTCTCATGATAATTATTGTTTTCCTTAAAGCCCCAGTTCCTGAGGTCAAATGGATGTATGATGATTTCAGCCTTCATTTTTAAAGAAAAAGTAAGTTTCTAGTCCTCGTGGCTGCGGAGAAAGCTTCAAAATGTGACCCCAGTGTACCCTAAGGCTCAGACAGAAGGTAAATAAAAAAAGCCATCATGATTTTTGAACATTTGGGGTTGGCAATACTGACTACATAATCACTGGAGCTGGTGCAGGAACTTAGGTCTTACATCTCCCAGCTGAATGCCCCATGCACCAGGCTGCAGAGCCTCTCTCTCTCTCTGGCCTTTCAACTTCCAGATTCTCCTAGGGCACTGTACTATTTTTTAAAAAAAGGATCCTGCAAGCTGGAAGTTTATTTTATTTTATTTTTTTAAAAGCCACTGAATTTAGCAGTATGGATTAATGGTTCATACAAAAATATGCATGCAAACGATCTGTTATGTGTGCGCAGAGCTTTTTGCTGGATTGTAAATAAGTCTTTTTTTTAAAAAATGATTTGCCATTGTCTGAAGTTGGAGTACATATGGTTAAAGTAAATCTGGTGGCCAAACTACATGTAAAAAAACCCTTTCAAGAAAAGTAAGTCAAAATTTCAACCTTGACAGCGTCCCCTTACCATTATAGTAAGTACTTTGGGAATTTTAATATTTTTGGAATATCGATGGTAAAAGGGAATTTTAGAATTAGATGAAATGACCACTGGATGTCACTGATGCTTTTAAAATGGACAGTAAGTTTGGAAATGACAAATGACAGCAGTTTGGAAACAAAACCTGTTAGCGTCGATCACTAAAAGGGTCAGAAATAAAACTGACAGCCATTTGTTTTCACTACACAGAAGTTTATTATGAAAGTTAAACATACAACACAAAAGGTAGCAAAAGCAATCCTGTAGCTTAAGGCAACTCTTAAAGGAGATGAATTCAAGAAAGGATGATGCAACTTCTGTTTAAATTAGAAATTATGAAAAATATCAAATTGCATCAATAACTTAAAATGTACTTTAAAAAGTCTGCACTAACCAGCAGAGGGAAAGGGTTTCTGATCTTAATGCCAGCATTAAGATATAGTAAGCAGCACAATGCCAAATGATGATAGGGAAAGTTCAGTATTTACATTAAGATAGTAATGTTTATATCTGATAGTATAATTTCCTGTGTACTTATGGTTTGGAACCATGATCTGAAACCATTAGGAACATTATGTAAAATAAATCTTCATGCTATTCCATCGAAAATACAGAGGATGCAGAGAGGATCCAGGACTAGAATGATGGGTACCTTAAATATCACATTACAGAAGCTTTTCAGAAAAAAAAGCTTCTTCAGGGAAGAGGACAGAAAAAATAACATGAGCCACAAAGAATGTGAAACCTTATCTGTCAGATTAGTCAAATTTAAATTTATGTATCAGTATCAAAGTATTTCCATTTTATGATGTTGTCACAGCGGTTACAGGTAACTGTTTTAGCGAACTGTTAAATATTCATGGTATTAACATACAAGGAGTTCTGTTCACATTTCCATTATTTGTTCATAGTTTTGCAAGACCTTGCCATCAGTAAGGGTACCATATAAAAATAAACATTTAGTGATCCTAATCATACACAATTTCAGTTCATTTTCAAAATTAATCATGAAACCATAATTTTTCTTTAAAATAAGTGGTCTAGCTTCAGCATTTTAATATTAAAGATTTCAAATGACAAAAAATTAATTAAGCTATACAGAAAGCATCAGCTTCAAACACTGCCAAATGACACTGCTGTTTCCAGTTGTTTCTTTAAAGTAATGGATGTTGATGGAAAATTGGGAATAAGCCTGTTTACAAAAATTATTCATACAAATGAATCCATCCCAAATCTTACCCTGTTGGAAAATGCCACATATACTGTAAATTAGTTTTATAGGTAGACAATTTAATAAAAGAAAGTGTTCCACGGGCAGTATGAGGGATTCCACACACAATCCCAAACCTCTCCTTTCATCATTCAGCATAAATTTACAAAAAGCATAAGATATAAAATACACTTAAAGCAGGTATCTTAAACATGATTTTTAATACAATATCACTATTGCAGCTGATCACCTTTGTCCCCAGTTTAACATGCTGTCAAATCCAATTGTGAAGTTGCAATATCCCTTTCCAGAACTATTTAAAAAAATCCCTGAATAAAACAGAAGCCAGCCTGCAACTTCCTAGGAGTCTCAGTAGGTACTATATACAGGGCTATATTAACCACCCAAACTCATTTAGTACAAAATAGAAACTAGGTTAGATCCTGGGGCAGAATGCACTGACATCAAAAATATTTGTAAAACATTTTATTTAAAAAAAAATGGAACCAATGAATTGCTAGCAGTTAAAAGGATATTGCAACTTTAACAAACATACGTGCATGTTAGAGAGTTGATTGACAACTCTGTGCTACTGGGTTTAGCTTGTAAATAATGCAAAAAATGTCAGCAGTCTTTAAAATGTCTTGCAAATGTTGAAGATAAAGAAGAAAATGGCAAAAAAGACAAGAATGCGTATCTAAAATAGAGCAGGAGCACAATAATGACAACCAAAACTTCCAAAAGCCCATATAAAAAAATTAAGCTTGGAAAGCCTTGGCTTCCAGCAATTTACCAAAAACAAAAAAAATTGTAATCTGCAATGTCTTGACCTATTTTTAAGTGACAATTTTTTTTATTACAGTTGAGGAAAAATGGTTTATAGCTGCTTAAGTTTCCATTTCACTAAAATAGTGCCAACAAAAATAAGCTTGCATAGAAAAACAATCTCAAATTGCCACTGGCTACATGCTTACAATAGGAAATGCAGATATTGTAACAAACATAGTGCAAACCAAGGCAGTTCATGCTGGTTGTGACTGCCGCAAGTCAGGAAATAGACCATAGTAACCCAGTTATCACAGTTTCTGGTCTTTTATTTAATCTTTTGCCAAGTATAAGCAATGCATATGCACAGACCCATGGCATGTCTGCTGCAGCTGTTGATTAACGCAGTTTGAGGTCATCGCCACTTCCTAGGTTAGATCCAGGACTAGGGTCTTGTTGTCTTCTTGCCTGCATTAATAAATACATATTCAAGGTCAAAAGGTATGGTTTGGAAATATCAATTTAGCTGATTTTTTTAAATGCATTAATTACAAGCTTATGACCACAAATAATTCCACGACACAAAATTTACACTTCAAACTGTTAAGTAAATACTATAAATACAAAAATACCATCAATATCTCCTACTTAATCACCCACCTTTGTGCAAAAACCTGAGTAAAAGCAAGACTTCACACAATCCTTTGAAGGTCTGGCTCTGGTTTTCATGGACCAGCAGAGGAAGAGCACTCTAGGGTGGAAGACCTGAAAATGCTGCGTCACAAGTTCCTGATGTTCAAATCTAAGGGCTGTTAAATTACTACTTAATTTATTTCAACAGATGGGAAAGGTCAGAGGTAGCAGAATGGCTACTAAATATAGTACAGACTCCAACCATCTAAGGCTTTATAGATCAAATTCAACACCTTGCATTGTTCTTAGAAAGCTGCTAGAGGATAGGGAAGCCTACAGAGCATAGTTACAATAAACTTGAACCACATAGGCAAATGGCAGCATGCTGTCAAAAAATGAAGTGTCTAGATGTCTTCAAGTGCAGCCCTAGGGAAAGCACTTTACAATAATACAATCTGGAGGTAACTACGACATGGATAAGTATGATTAATTCTGCGTCCGAGGACAGACCTTTATGTAATCTCTTTGCACCCAAAAAATTGCACACCTCATTTTAAAAGGATGCAAACGTTTCTTTAATTGGAGGTGCAGATATCAACCGTGCTGTTTCCTGTAAATTCATCCCCTACCCACCAGTATCACCTCCCTCTTGCCTGACTTGAGCTTCTGCTGACCTTTTTATTCATGCCTTAACTGAGGCCAACTATTCAGAAAGCCAAGTGACTGCATTGTCTTGGTCAGACGATAATGCAGAGCTGAATGCCAGCCACAGAGTGGTGACCATGCAGCCCATCCTGTCTCACAATCTCCCCTATTACCCACATACAAAACATGAACCGAAGTGAGAATAGAAGCCTGCAAAAATGCTTGCTAAGGGCAATGAGAAACTGCTCATGACCAGCTTCTGGAATCTCTCTGACAGGAAGGAAAGAGAGTTACTGAAGCACAGTCTGTCCATTCCTGCTACATATCACGTGAAAAAAGTCTCCATAACCTCAGAATTAATACTATGGTCAAAGGCTGGTGACAGCTCCAGGAGACTCATCATGGATACATGACCTTTGTCTGTACCCCACATTTTCCATGACAAAAATCTAGATCCTCAGTATGGCACATCTACGTCTGCTGGGATTCTACCTTTAAACTGACAAGCTGCCTGGAGACTACAGTCAAATCATGACACGGATTTAGTCTTCACTCTCCCAGTATCCAAACGTAACATTTTGTTTAAAATCTGTAGTACATCCATCCACCTGTACACTAAGTTCTCCTTTACTTGGAATAACTACCATGAAACTATAGTATTTCAAATACTCTGTAAGAGCTTCATCCACTCAGAACCTGAAGTCAGTCAGGACAATACATCTCAGTGACTTCAATGCCAGGCCAGAGAAGAAAGCTGTTAACTGGAGCCTCAATCCTGCAAATACATACTTGCTTGACTTCATGCATAAGTAGTCCTAACCAAGTCAGCAGGACTATTCACATGTGTAAACTTAAACATGCGTAAGCATTTGCAGGACCTTAGATAAGACTTCTACAGTATAACACGGCAGCTTTACACACAACTATTAATCCCAAAGAAATCCTCTACTGAAATTTATTAATATGATGGATGTTAACTATAATTCTGTTTTGGAGTGAAGAACTTCCACACACACACACGAAATATAAATAAATCCATTAAAATTGTATCAGATTTTCTGCCACTTAAGTCAAGAGTAATAATACCAGAATTTGAGACAGAGATCCAGTAAAAACATCTAACAGTGCATGTGATGTATTTTCTTGTTCTATGACAGAAACAGGACACATTTTTAATGTCAATGCCTCTAAAAATGCAAGAAATGATTCTGTTTAACTCAAAGATTTAATCACAATACCAACTCCATCAGTATCAAGACTAACCAAAACAATTAGAGAAGAAGCTGTTCAGCTAAAATAAAATGTTACTTATCAACAAAATGAAAACACAGCAATATGGCAGGTCTGTCCTCTTGGTGGTGTGTCAAACTGTCTCTCTTGCCTGACTAGTTATGTTTTTATTTCCTTATTGTGCAAGCAGCAACAAGCTCAAGTGAAGAAATAAAACAGAATAATAGGATTCTGAAACGATGAAAAATATTTTATTTTCAGAGGTGTTTGCCTGCAGGTATAAAGGCCGACACTTTTTTTGATCTGTTGGTAGAGGAAATCCATTTAAGGCTGACAATGGTCAAACTGTTAATTTTGAAATCGTATATATTCTGGTGAGAACATTTTAGAAGTAAAAATAAATCCCCAGCCAAAAAACAACAAATCATTAACCTGCAGTTAGGGTTATAAATATAATCTAAGATGATAAACACCTTGAAGATGTTGTAGTTTTCATAAACACAAGTGTCCAAAAGAAATTTTTAAGTTGACAATTAAAAAATATAAATCTGAAAGTGAAGAATTAAGTTCTCTAACCTTAGTTCTCTTCTCCAGTATATCCCCACCCTGTCTACTCTCTTAATGACAAGTATCACAGCAAGTCTACATGTAAGCCCTGGAAATCTTACCAATTGTCCTGGAACACTGGTAGTTGAGGACAAATTAAATCCCATATATTTTAGTCCGCCGTGACTATATGGCCATTTTAATTCCTCATCCACCATGGATTTATGCAGCAAAGTATCCATAGCCTAAACACAACATTTTTAATGGCTGCTGCTACAAGGAGCTCATCTCCTGTGCCTAGTAAAGTGTTAAAAAGTTATGGTTTCTTTTCCATCTCAGCTGACATCACCATCATTCAGGCCTGGGAACTGGTAGGTTTTTTTTGACAGCTCCCTCTTCACCCATCCAGACCATATCCAAATCCTACCACTATTTGTTACTGAGCATCTCTACGATCTGTCCTTTCCCCCGACTCTATAGCCAGCTCTTTAGTTAAGTACCTCTCTAGATATTGTGTAGACAACCACTCCTCTCTGGACTCCCAAACTCACAAATTGACACCGTTCAGTACATACAAAATGCCATTCATAAACTCCTCTCTCTTGTGCAGTGACTTGATCATGTAACTCCCTTTTTTGGATGGGAAGCTAATAGAGGGATTCATGTTCTATCAAATTTAAACTTGTCAGATCACCTTCAAAGCTCTCTATAACTCTGCCCCTCCCAACTTATCCCACCTTATTAAGCTTCACATTGCCCTCTGCTCCTTCTGCTGTGCCAATGCTCTCAACCTCATCCACCCACCTGTTATCTCTCAGTCACTTCTGTGCCTTCTTCCATGCAGCTCCATATGCATGGTACAACTCGCTGAGTTTGGGACAGAAGACCCCTATTCCATCCACATTTAAATCCCCGTAAGGATATGTCTGTACTCACAGGCAGTGGGTCGCACAGGCTGGGGAGGCTTTCCCTCCCCAAACAGCCAGACGTTATCACGCATCCTGCTGTAACTGCTCCCTGAGGCAGCGTGCGGCTTGTCCTCTGGCTCCAGACCCCTAGTTCTCTGCTGGGGGTGGGGCCTTGCACTTTCCCATGCTCATGAGCTGGGAAGGCTGCGGCTGCTGGTCCCCCACTCCGAGGGCCATGCACCACCCACCCTCCCGGCACTCCTTTGGAGCTGGGGGGCTAGCTGTACTACTGGGCCAGTGGCATGGGTGGCTGGGGATGGGGGAAGACCCACTTGAGTGGAAGAGGCGGGATTGGGGGCTAGCCTCCCACAGCCAGCGGTTCACGTGCCGCCTATACCTGTACTGCAATTAGACACCCATAGCTGGCCCGCACCAGCTGACTTGATCCACGGGTCTCAGGCTGGAGGGCTGTTTAATTATTGTGTAGATGTTCAGCCCAAGCTCTGGGACCCTCCCAGTTTGCAGGGCTCCAGCCCAAGTCTGGATGTCTCTACCACAATTAAAACAACCCTGCAGCCCAAGCCGTTTTTAATTGCAATGTCGACATCCCTTAAAGACCCATTTCTGCCATGCTGCTTACAATGAATCAAGCAGACTTGTATATAATTTGCCTATTTCCCTTCCCATGCCTTGCTGCTTCTTCCTTGTGCTTAGACTGTGAGCGCCTCTAAGCAGAAACCATCCTTCATAACTGTCTGGAAACCACTCTGAGTGTAACGAATGGTACCACAAACAATAATAGTTTTTTCTTTGCATCTGAATAAAAAGTGACAGAGGCACCGGACAAATCTAGTTAAGAGTTTTTTTGTTCAAGATCTACATAAAATGATCATGTTTATTCCCTATAGGCTTTTCATTAGACTAATTCAGTTTAAACTAGTCTAAAAGGGTTTACTTTTGCCTCCAGTTCTGCTAATTTGAAGTCATGGAGGAAACATTACTGACTTCCTATTTAAGAGTGCCAAAGGCGTTACTTGACAAGATTGGAAGAACATATTACAAATGGTGCCTTTAACAACTATCAAAGCCTCTTTAAGCAGGATTTTTTCATTCCTTTCAGAGTGATATTCTAACAACATACCCCACAATTTTCTAATAGTACAAGAAAGTCTTTTTACTCAGCAAGCTCTTCTAAAAGGTGTTTTTCCTTGTTCAATATACAAAAAGATTTTTTTAAAGTTAGTTCTTATATTTTTCTGATGTCCAGGAAATGTTTCACAATTTTAAGTATTCTAATATCTTGATATATTTCTTTATTTTATATTTGTACAGTGCATAGCACAATCAGGTCTTGCTTCCAGGCACTACTGCAAATGCAAATAATATTGCAGACCATATTCTCAGCTGGTATAAATTAGCATAGCTTCCATGAAGTCAATGGAGCAACAAAGATTTACATGAGCTGAGGATCTGGCTCTTCACGTTTTTGTGGTTACAGTCTCACCATGTAAGGCCTCACTCCTCTTTGCTATAACGCTGGCATCAGTTATTTAAGTAATGATTAAGGCCCTACGTGAACTGCTTTATGATTGTCAAATAATTGCAGCTGAATTACAGATAAGAGAAGGAAAATTGCAGAAAAGTTATCATGGACCTTTATTATTGCAGTAATTTGGAAAATTTGTCCTCGCTGTCAGCTGCCCAGGATGGCCGATGGCCCCTGCTGTCAGCCACTTGGATGACAAAATTGCAGTGAATGCCTAATACTGCTGGATCCACAATATTGCAAATTAAGTAGATCCTTAGTAATGATCCAATTTACAAGTCAACACTCAATGCAGATATTGTAATTAAATGTGACTCCAGAACAGTAACTAAAAATTACATCATTATTGTACTTATTTGTTCCTTTTATTTCTTCTGAGTCATGCTTTCTAAATTTATTGACAGAGGAAGTTTCCCCAATATTACTGCAGTTAACCTACTTGTAGAATATGCAACCTGTTCTCTGCTAACTCCAAGTATTAACCTCAACTCCTAATCATTGACATATATGCTCACCTCCATTCTCTCCTAACCCCAGACTTTTTTTGCTCTCTCATTGCTTCCTCTCTCTTACTCTGAAACCATCAGCTCACCTGACTCCATTATCTCTACCTTCAGGTACAACGTTATCTCATTTTAAGAAAGAAAAACCAACCCCACCTCAACAGAATAGCCTCTTCTCCGTTTTCATCCTTTATTTATTTGCCAATTCTAATGGTCAAGTATTCCATCCCTTAATCTTGGGCTTTTGTGACACTGCATGCTCTCCTCCTCCACAAGCATACCTCAGAGCACTCAGTTCTCTCCCTCACACTGTCCTGGTCTTCCCATCTCCCACCTCAGCTAAACTGATGACTCTCAAATTTACTTCTTTAAATTCTTCCACTCTGTTCAGTCTTGCACCTCCAACTGTCTTTCTGACATGATTTGCTGGATATCCTATCATTAGCTCAAACTAACTGTGGCAAAAATTGAACTCTTTCCAGACTAAACCATCTACTCTCTCCTCCATCACTATTGTGAACTCCACCTTTTCACCCGTTATGGAAGCTTGTGATTTGTATTCAACTTCTTCCATGTTATCAGACTGTAGCTAAATTCTGTCCATTCTTCCTTCCACTACAATTACTCTAAAAATTAATTTTCTCTTTACTATTCCCACAAAAAACCTTTGTCCATTTGTGGTCATGTGATCTCTTTTGTAACTTCCTCTCTGGTCACACAGCATTTCATACCTTTCCATTCAGTATGGACTGTGACTGCTAAGATCTTACTTCTTCAATGTTCTGATAATATGACTGAGCTCTTAGATTCCTTCCAAAGGCTTCTTCTCATCATCATCTGCATCCAGGTTCCTCATCTTCACCTTCAAGGCTCTGTACAACTCAGCTCCTATCTACATCTCATTTACTCCACTTATCTACACTCCTTCCAAGCTCCCCACACAAGTCCCCTTTTATCACCTTTCCTCCATGTAGATCCTTATGCTTGGAAGTCCCTCCACAGCTGGTCCACCAAATTTGAGATCAAAATTTCATCTAGTAATTTGATGCATTTGTCTGTCCAAACATTACTGTCCGCTTTGGATTATAAGCTCTTTGGGACATGGACTGCTGGGTCTTCCTTTATTATACCATCTACACACTGGTGATACTCAGAGCAAGCTGTATTCCTTTCTGCCGGCCTCTTAGCTGAAAATTGACAACTCCAGTTCCCATCACTGTAATGTATACAAAGCCTGATTTTTCAGAAAGCTTTCTGTGTGCAGACAACTGAATTAAAAAAGGAAATAGTCTATTAGTCACACGCAGCACTAAAGCTTTTAAATGCTAGTGGGCATCTGTCCCATGCACTCAAGGAAGGCTTTTGTAAAATGCCTGCCTCCTTTAAATAACTACAGATAATTTAGAGACTTTGTTTAAATCAGTTTTTTTCTGCATTAATTCATTAACCTTTTTACAGTGTTAATGATAGTACAACCTGAATTATTCAATTAATGAGGCTGCAGTTCAATTTTCTTCCCACAAAAGGAGAATTGTGATGCATAATTATATCCTACTACAAAACATATTTTGTAATTTTGAAAAACTATCATTGAGACTAGCTAGCAAAAGGTTAACCTTATTTATTTTTTTGCTTAGATTATTGCTTCTAGTTTCAAGAGTCTCCCGCTGTTTGGAAAGAAGTGGAGTGCGATCTACATTTATGATTTTGCTGATTGTCTCAATGCAAAACCTTAGATAAATGTAGTTATTAAATTTACTTTCAGTGCATGTTTTCACATCTAATGGTAAAAACAGCAAAATCACTTGACAGCATACTTCTCCTTTAAAAAGTTTATTTTCATAAAAAAATAATTTCCACAATAATTTTGCTGTCAAATCTCAATGAAGACTCCAAAGCATATAGTTGCATTTATAATTTTCTTACAGGGCCTTTTCTTTTAAATTTATGAAAGTACCCACATGATTTATGACATCATAGCTAGTTGTAAGTTTTTGCACAAGCCACTGTGGAACTACCACCAGCTCTGCCCTTTCAAATAACGTGAAAGGAATGACAAATTATGCTCAAGTGTACTGAAAAGTATTCATTACAGTATCTTATTATCTTATTAGCAAATATTGACAGAGATGTAATTTTGTGTTTCAATGAGTGGGGAATTACACAGGCAATTCTGACAGTGCAATGACAGCTCAACCCAACCGAGTCATCCCCATTTATTTGTACTGACCTGTACATGTATAAATATATGAAACACGTACTTGTTCTATCAATCACCAGTCTGCCAAACCATGTAGGCCACTGTATATAATTAATACATACAAACAACAAGACAGTTCTTCAGATCCTAGGAATATGAAGGAACTATATATATTTATTTTTTATACTATACACACACACAAAATAAATTAAACACTTCCTCACTAAAACTTCGTCACTTCTTGGGTGCAGAGTAAAAACCAAGCAATGTGCAGATGGCAAGAACACTGCATAATACAGGGCAAAAGTATGGACATTTTTGGCCATAGCCATGGGCTAATCTACAACTTATGGGATTCTTTAGTATTCACACAAGATAGAACCTCAGTTTTCAGTAAGGCTGTATCTGGAAAATCTCCACACAGTATACTATCAGGAATTCAATTTATCCACCACAGAAACATAAAAAGCATAAGTCAACTTTGCCAGGTTTAAAACCTATGATTTGAAAAATGCTCTGTATTTTAAACCTGATGCTTCTACACCATTAAGCAATCCCCTATGGGACTGTTGTAATAATTAGCCATAAGATGCATATTTCAAAAACTAAAGAAAATACTACAAAGTCACACACACACAGAGATCTGTCATTAAATACTGTGCTATCTGCATTTTTAAACACTGAGGGAGACTCATTTAAACAAAAACTGCATCTGCCTTTTTCAATTTAGAAACAAAATATTTTTTCAATGAACCACACACCCAATTTGCAGGGAAAAAAAATCATCATCTTACTACTGCATACTCCACTTTTCAGTAGGATGCTGAAGTTAAATTTGAATGAGAGTATTTGAAAATCCTAGGTTTGATGCTCAGGGAATTGCTTAACAATCAGTAAAAATGTATTAGCAGAGTTTAGTACAGATGAATGACAGATGAAGGACAATTATTCAAAGTGATAAAATAGAAATTACCTTGGTAAAAACATTTGGTTATGAGAAGAGCTTGTATTTTACCAATTTGCTGACTTTGCAAAAATATAGACAGAACCCAGTGTACTGATGTTTCTTAAACCTAAAGTTTTATGATTAACAGTGACAGTTTCATTCTAAGTATCCTGAAATAGAACAGCTAATGCTGTGGAAACACAGGGATTTTCCCACACCCAAGAAACTTCACTCAACTCTCAGCACATGAAACCATGCAACTCTTTTGCAATATGGAAGGAATTATAACTGGCAACAAGCCATCTAAAATCTCTAAAGAAAGTAGGAGATGGTATGATGACTGAAAGAAATGCAGGAACCTATTTGGCAGAAGATATTTGAAATCCTCCTCATGACATGTTAGTCTAGACTGTTATTTATATTGAACTGGTCCAGACACTGCGAAAAAAAAAAAAGAGGGGGAGAGAAAGAGTAGAGAATGTACTATGATCAAGTCCTACAAAGAGAATTTAAAACAGAAATCATCATCATTGTTCTCAAAGATCAACAAAAGAAAGGGTGTTTGGAGTCAATTTTGCTGTATGCTCTTCTGCACACTCACTTTGGCAAACTATATCAGAACTTTACTCCAGTATACGCATAGATGGATAAAGGCTAGGTAGTAGGCTAGTATAGAATACATTCTGTCTGTTAATTTGTTACTTAAAAACAAAAGCTATGGATGACTCAAAAGCAACTACTCTTTAGTTAGATTGTAACCATCTTTTTGTTCTGTGGTTGTAGAATGTCTAATACAGCGGGGCCCTGGTCTGTACTTTGGGTTCCTAAGTGCTAGCACAATACAAATAATTTACAATCTAAACTGTACAAATAGCTAATCTATGTAACCATACATTATCGTTATTATCTTATCCTCCTCCTCACATTTCTTCTATTTGTAACACCTATTTATGTGGTCTTGTTTTAGGCCCCGATTCCGCAAGTAGCTCTGTGTGGGCACTGGGCTCATTGCAGGATTAGGGTCTTAGATTGTGAGCTCTGCAGGACAGAGACCATCAGATGTTAATATCTCTGATTATCACCCATAAATCCATGCAGAGAGAACCTTATATACACAAGCCTCCTGTCAATTTGGCACTGTCACCTCACTTCCACTTTGGAGCTTACAGAAACATCTCTATTGATTCAGAGATTCTTGGAGAAGGAGCCTGGAGAGGAGTATGAACAACTCTCCCTTTAGCCCACTGGAGTTGTCCCAGAAAAGACAATACAGCCCCAAGCTGCTGCCCCTCTCTAGAGATCCTGGGGGCAGCTATGGGTAAGGGGATCCAAAAGCATGTGGAAATCTTGCTGAGGGTTAGATTTGGGGGTGGCGGGGAGAAGGGAGAGGACTTCTATGAAGATGGCTCTGGCTTATCATGAACCATTGGGCACCAGCTAGGTTTAGGGGCAGAGAGATGACGACAACAACAGACTATCCCCCTTCTCCACACACAAAATGGAACTGCGTGCATGTGGGGCCAAGAGAAAGAGAATAATCTCAGAAGGAATTTTAGATGACACTGTCCATTCCCAGAGTCCTCCCTAGGTTCCTCTGGTTAAGGAGATGATCTGGCTAACACCTATTAAAGTACTAGCACAATTGGCTGAGAAAAAAAGTATGTGCAACAGCAAAGGACAATTTTAGAGTCCATAAGATCTTCCCTCAACAGCATTGCGTTTAGTAACTACAAACTACTTTGCTTATAATTTCCTTTCTTCTTAGCCAACAGCACAGAATTACTGGAAAATTGGTAGACGCTGTTCATTAGGTATTTCGCTGGTGCAGAGGAACCCCCTGGGTGGAATAAAGCTAGAACAACCTGCCCTAGTTCACTGTACTTTTCACATGGGCATGTCAGGGCTGTAGATCAGCAACGCTTTGGCTGCCAGAACAAACCTGTGGGCGTCATGACAGCTACCTATGAGTGCGGTCCAACTTGCACCGGAGGCTAAAGCAGTCCCTGGAAGGTCCCATGACTAGGTGTAGATAGATAAAATGTGTATAGAGGCACCATTACCTAAGTTTAAAGGTGAATGAAGACCAAATATTTGAAAGCTACATGTCACTCATTCAGCTATCAAGTCCAGAGTTGAAGACTCCTTGTTTGTACGCCTCGTTTGGCGCATGAGAGCACATCAGTAGCTGTCGGGAACAAAACTTCTTAGTGCGGATCTGTCGGTAATTAAGTTGGGACCTAACATTAAATAATAGCCTTAGAATATGCCACGTCAGTAAATCAGAAGTACGGTGTTATGGATCTGACATTTTGCTGCCATACACTCTGCCTTGTTTATTTATACAGTAAGCTCTTCAAGGCAGAGACCAGTTTATCTGTTTTGACAATGGAGGGCCCTGATAATGACTGAGCTTTTGGGTGCTTAAAACGAATATTAAATAATAATAATCATGGGTATGAATTTAGGCCAATTTTTCCAAAGTAGAAGCCTAAAGGTAGGCTCCTAAGTCCATATGTCGGAGGGTAAATAGGTAGCTTGATTCTCCAAAATGCTGAATGCCCACTGACTTCAATAGGAGTTACTGGGTTGAACACTTTGGAAACTTCAGTGGACCTTACCTTTAGGCTCCTATTTTGGAAAATCATGGCCATGGGTATCAATACTTTGATTGCTGACAAGAACATACAGTATTCATTTAAATGGAAATGAAGCTACACATGGTACACATTGATGACCAGCAACAACAAAAAAATTTATAGTTTTTTAGTTGGTTACAGTTATTAGATCACACGATATCCCTCAAATGTCTCCATATTTAAAGTATAAATTTCCCATGGAGAGATGAGGAAAGAAGAGACCAGAAAAATCTAAAACAAGGGAGGATGAATCAAGAAATGGTGACAGAAGTCTCTTTCACGGGCAGCTGTAATGTGATTCTTAATTGTATTTTGGCAGCTACATACTACTGGGATAAACAGATTAGATATGCTATATTCTTTGGCACCAAGTATCTGCATCTATTTATTAAATAATAAATGAAAAATCAAGCTACATTATGAACAATAAAAAACCTGAACAATGAATGGCAGTTAGTTGCTTTTAGGACTACCTACCTACTGACAAGCTTTTAAAATAATCATTGGGAACATAAAATTTAGCAGCTTTCTTGTCAAAGATTATATAAAGCACTTAACATCAACCTCCATCAAGATTCCATTCTGTTTCCTGTAAATGTTATTTTCTAAAGACAGTTTCCTTTACTAAAAACCCATGAACAGTTCAATTTCTAATAGATTAGCTGGATTTTGTGCTTAAGTGCTGAGTGTAAGAAAGATCTGAAACGGCACTACTGACTTCAAGCACAGACAATACAAGTGAGACTTTCCTTCTGGACATATGCCAAGCTCATCCAGAAGCTTCAATCATACTGCAGCTTATCATATATTGGTAATGAGTCTGGTCCAAATGACAAACTGGATCTTTCAAGTCTAACGGAATCCATCACCCTGATATAACTGACCTTTTGTTATTTTACTGTATTTAACCAATTTCAAACCCGATCGTAACTTTTAAAAAAATGTCTGAGATAAGATGTGAACGTAGTCAAACATTCCAATAATCATTTCGCCTTGTTACTGTTCTACAAGAGGTTCAAAACAGCTAATATTAGCCTATAAGTGCTACAAAGTGCATATATTAAAAAATCCCAACAATTTATGTTCTGTACACAATTAATGCTGAATATAGTACAGAGAAAATCAATTATGCAAATCAGGAAATACTGTAATATAAGCATCTTCTTTCAGTCAATGAAGGTTAGAAGGGGGCTGAGCAACGGAAAAATATTGACAAAGAGATCAATACTAATTATATATTTATAACAGCTATTCTAGCCTTTAAACAATACTTCCTCAAAAGAAAACATTTCAGATTTTATCCTATATCCATCAATATAAAATCTTAATTATTTTATATTATTATTTTATATTTAAAAACTTTTCTTTAAAGTTGCACTGCCCCAAAACTGACATTTCACTACAGAAAACAGGATATTGGGTTGGGTCAATTTTTCAGCATAAGATGCCAAAAAGCTGCAATTTCATGCTACCTTTTAAACAAAGAAACAGCTACTGTGATGGCCAAACACCAAACAGACCAATGGCTAGACCGGGCTATTTCAGGGAAGAGCAAACCACTCTGCTTCTTTACTTGCAGTGTTGCTACAGAGAGACAACTGCAGTAATATGCAAAATGAACACAAACAAGAAAAAATAAAATTTTAAACCACTGATTTTTTTTTTTTTTTTTTTTGCATAAAATGTATTCAGAAAGCTTTGGACAACTTAATCTCAAGAAAATTAGACTCAGTAGAACATCTCTGGCCAAGCTCATGCACAACAGAATGCGCTGGGAGAAAAATTTAAAATTTGAGCTTTTGTCATACAATGTATATAATCCAAGCTTTCAAAAAACTGTTTCCATTAGATAACTAATTCCCACAATACAAAGCTAACCCTCACAAAAATTATCTGTAGACACCATGACAGGAGCATATAATTTTTCCATTCCACGTTACCCATTCCTTGCTGTAAGACCACCATTTTGGTATCTTCTGCTGCACTAAACAGCTGGCAAAACGTAGATGATTGCAGCTTTCTGTGACTGAATACAGACCATGTTACTTCCAGCATATTCTGACTCCACTAGCCTGGGGTCCCGCAATCATTTCTTCATCAAAATCTTTCTAGCTGGTACTGTATTAGAAGCTCAGTTAAAATACAAAGTGAAATTTCTACTTAAATAAACTGTATTATGTCCACACAACATGGAAAGCTACTCTTGGAACTACACCTTAATTTCTTCAGGAGCCGGAGCCCTCCAACCCACCTCTCTGGTGCGGAAATAGACTCCTGTGAGAGACACAGCAGGAGCAGCAATATCGCTTTGCAGCCGAGAGCCTCCTGCCAGCTTCAAGACTTCAGCAGACTCAATTCAAATAACTGCTGCTTTGTCCAACCATAATTATCTGAAATAATCATCAGCCACACATTTGGTCACCTTACCATTCACCTTTGCTTCCAGATTTTTAAATAAATATATTAAATAATAACAGTCCTAGCACTGGGTAATCCATATTGAAAACAGATCATGACAGAAAGAGTTTGGAAGAAGACACAAATAATCTCAGATATACTGTCTATATTCTCTAAAAAGCTTTTATTATGGCTGTAGGTGTAAACAGATTTTTTTTTTTTAAAAAAAAAAAGCACTGCTTTTCTACTATTTCTATTTTCTATTATTCTACCAATTGTTTCATTACGGTGCAGTTATTGCAATCTCTATTTTATGTTTCCAAAAGTACCACTGTGCCTCATCTTATTGTTGTTAAAAATAATACATGCTCTTTATTAACAAAAAATAGCTTAACTGTTCAAATGCCTAATTCAGGGATCGTTCTTTGGCAATGATCTACCCATTTGTTACATTTGAAAAATAATCTATGTAGAGACTAAAAATAAGCAAACATCTCTACTAAGAAAGCAAGCTGTATAAATAAAGAACAAAATCTGTGATCAATTTCATATGCTGCCACGCTCTAGATGAATATTTCCAAAGAGCTGGCGCCTCTCTTTTGGGTAGCGGTGGGTGGAGTATTACAAGATTTCTCTCTCTCTCTCTCTCTCTCAAACTGGAATCTGGTCTTTATTAAAGCTATTTCAACTACAGTCTGAAATTTTCTAATTTTATACAGACATTGCTGCAACCCATAGGAGAACTAACTGATGAGATGTTAAAAAGTCTAGTGGTTCCCAGATTTGCTGATCATGCCATGCTAAACAGTATAAAAGTAGTTTAAAGATTTCCAAGTTTTTAATATTAATTAAAAGTGTAGTTTACTCTCAAAAAAAAACAATACTGGTATTGGTGGGGTTCCACCCTTACTGTAATTCAACAGCTACAGATTAAATGTGCTCAGTTTCCAAGATGTCAATTCTAAGATGTTTCTTTTGTCAGCACTGAGAAAACTCAACGAATAAGATGTTTGAAGGCCAAATTAGGCTCTTAGTTACACCTCTGAACTCATCCACCATTAGACGTCACTGGGGCTGTACAAGCTTAACAGTAGAATTTCAGTTTTCATTAAAAACAGTAACTTTCTAGCCCCTTATGGTCGCAGAGAAAAGGCTGAAATTGTGAGCCCTAAAGATTCCAGCACCTGAAGGCAAACAAAAAGTACCCAACATTTATTCTATTTTAAATCTCATGACATAAGCCTATATCATTTAGGGGTGGGGGGTGTTAGGGGACTGATTATGCATTTTTAAACATTTGGGGAAGGCAAGAATGCATGGCAGTGATTCCCAGAGTAGAGGAAGTGACGGCACTTTCTCATAACTAACCCTGTAAACTGCTTGAGGCCTTTCTAACCAGCTTTTCCTTAGAGACTAGCTCAGCGCAGCTCTTCCACATGCCTTCCACTCAGCTTACTGACTTCACCAGTCTCCGTAGGCCTGTCCCCCAGCTTGACTTATTTTCTGAACCAGCCCTTCTTCTTGGTCTCACTCCCCAGATCTTCCCTTTTCACTTAGCAAGGAGACAGAGCTCTGCATGACCATGAATACAAGAGGAGATGAGATACCAGGAAAGAAATCGACTAAAGCTTGAGAGAGGACTAGTCATGCTGCCATTACAGGGAGCTGAATGGGCAGGGAGCAGGAAGTAAAAACCCTGCATGGCAAAGGAATTCAAATAAACCATCACCACCTTGGTTCCCTTCTTATTCCTTTTGTTGCCTGCAACAGCTTCTCTAGCTCCCCAACACTTCCCTTCCCTCAGGCTTCCCCTTCCTAGCCTCACTGAGCTCCTGCTTTCTACCTTCCCTTCAGGCTCCTTTGTTTCCTCAGCCTCCCTGAGTTCTGCTCTCTTCTCACTGAGAAGAGAAGGAGCTAAGGCCAAGAGACAGGACAGAGCTGGCCAGAGGAGCAAACCCAATGAGAAAGGATGAAGATGGGGCTAGGGAGCAGGCCTAAGATCCGAGTGGAATACGGCCAGGCCAGCAGGGGAAAATAGTTAGCAGGGTCTGAATCAGTTCATTGGCATTGCTACTCATAAAGAAAAGGATTGCCGGCTACAGGAGCAGCAGCCAGCATTTCCAGGCCTCTCCAGTGTCTATGGAAGAGGCAGAAGGTGGCAGACCCTCACTACCACTGTTAAAATGCCCTCTTCAGAGCTGCTAGCATTTATTTAAGAATTTTAAAAGTCAGCCTGTATGTCATGAGTAGGATCCATTTTGGTCAATTTCATGGTCAAATGATTTTAAAAATTATAAATGTCATGATTTCAGGTATTTAAATCTGAAATTTCACGGTGCTGTAACTGTAGGGGTCCTAACTGAACTCTGAAGGCAGCAGTGCAGAAGTAAGGATGGCGCGGTATGGCATTGCCTTCAGGTCTGGTCCAGCAACTGCCACTCTCCAGCCACCCAGGTCTGAAGGCAGCGCAGAAGTATGGGTGGCAATACTGCAACATCCCTACAATAACCTTGCAAATCCCCCCCCCCACCCTCCCGACCTTTTTGTTAGGATCCCCAGTTTGAGTAACGCTGGTCTCCCTTGTGAAATCTCTATAGTAAAAGACCAGATTTCACAGTCCATGACCCATTTTTTATTACCATGAATTTGGTAGGGTCCTAGTCATGAGTCTGCAACCAGTAATTGGGGTCACCTACAGGGAAAATGGTTAACACCAAGTTATGTGTACGCAAATAAAAACACGTTGTTTTCCATGTTCCTTTTCAAGTTTTAATAACTTAAGTAGGAGATTAAATCATGCTTTACTATTTTCTTAACAGCAAAATTGAAACAAATAGGAATCCCCGATAATTATACAGACAGACAAGTTATAGGAAATAATCTAGATTTTTGGTAAAGTACTAACCAGTTACTGACAGCAGCTGTGAAACTCTCACCTCCATTTCCTCCCGATGAGACCTGTCTCTGTCCTCAAATTCACGAGTTCTTCTCCGAGCTTCTTCAAAGGCTTGTTGTGCCAATGCATCCTCCTGCTACCAAACCAGAAGACATAAAATTACGAGACTACATACGTTTCTCCCAAGTTATGTTCTATTTAACTCCAGGCATTGTTTAAGGACACCAAGGTTAACCACAGGGAGTAGGGAAGAAAAATCTGACCTCTAGAATCTATTACTAATGATGACATAGAAGTCAGAAAGGACAGAACTTGAACTTCAGACTGAAGAATGAATGTGCAGGTTTAGCAGTTAGACAAGATATCCATTCACATGGAAACTGAGCAAATGGGATATGAAATCATCTAGACAAATCTGGAGCTATGCAATGCCACTTTTAAAAGTCACTTTGCAGATCAGAACTGCTTTTTAAAGAATTAAAAATATTGTTTCAAAGTGGAGTCTGACTAAATTTCTTAAACCAAGAAATTAAAGGAAACCTCAAACCTTACATTACAGAGGCAATATTTTTCACTCCTGATCTTGAAAAATTAAGTAGTTTTGTAAGGTAGATGGCAGAACTAAACAAACTAGTGATAACTGTAAATGAGATTATCACATTCTTTACATTCAATTTTTATGCTCTAAAACAAACATAATTAACAGATTAGCAGTAAAACTCTTCATCACTTTGCATCTATAGCAACATCTGACCAAAAATGAATATTCGCATCCCTTAGTATATAATTTAATACACAAAATTGTATAAGGTGTAAAGAGCTAGAAAATACTCCTCCCCTAGTTCTTGTGTACACAAACATAAATTGGTATCAGTGGACTTTCATATTTTCGTGGGGGGAAAAAGAAACCCAAAAACAAAAAAACCCACCAGATTTTAATACATCTTTACAACAAAAAGGATGGACAGTAATCTTAATTTAATTGTTTTTTAAAATCTATTCGATATTGTCTATTAAAAATGATAACATTTTGGATTTAAGTTTTATGTTGTCTAAGTCAATATTAACACAATAATAAATCTGCATATACCCTTTACTTAAAAGGACATGTTTAGTCAGTTTAGAAGAATTTGTGCAAATTTAAAATAAAAAGGCGAGTTCCTGTTTCTCCCACTGATGCTTCTAAGGATCAGCAAGAGATGAGTTGACCATACAGGTCAACAGTGAAACAGAAAAAAAAAAATGAAGAAATCTCTTTTCACCATTAACTTTTTTCAGTCACAGTAATTATAGATTGCACTAGTAACTGTCATGTGTTATTTTCAAGCCAGTCTCTCTCTCTAAAAAACAGAAATGTTAACCTTGATTTATAGAGGACAAAAATGTTCCACTCCCAAGAACTCAGTTCAGTTTTTATATACCAAGGGATTAAGTGCATTAACTTTTAAATTTAAGATAACATGTCTCCAGCCTAAGAGAACGTCAAATTGCTTTTCTTGCCTGCAGCACTATCCTACACCCTAAAGCTACTTTGTGAAATGATTCAAAAAAGAGTCTCTCTTGTGGCCAGCAGTTTAATACAAGCATCTGTCAATCAATATATCTTCATAGATCAGTCTCCAGAAAGATATATCAAAGGACAATGTTTACAGCTGCCATTAAGATACCATTTTTCTATTTTTAAATGACAACTTTGTCTCCTTTTGGCGATATTTATATTGGTGTAACATATCAATTATAGTGGGACAGTGAAAGGGAAAATAGAGTTCATTTTGTTTAATTGAGAAGGACAGAAATAGAAGAGGTAGTCTAGCTGATTATTGATGACTAAAGAAAAGCTCTTATTTTTCAAATTTAGGCAACCTATGCAGAATTTCATAATTATCTACTTTACCAAAATTTTTTAACAAAAATGGATTTTTTTTTACATAAGAGATCAGCAGTATTTTAAACTAAGCAAAACCAAGTGGAAAAACAAGTTTTCAAGATAGCCTAAAAATTAAAAAAATACAGGTATGCATATGCTGATGCGTGCGTGTGTATGTGTGTGTACTGATGAAGAGAAGCGCTTCCCCCACCCCCAAGAATATCTTTGATCTGGAGAACAGCCCAATAATTTTGTCATTTAGTTTCCAATAACAATTTGGTAACCATTTAGATACTGGAAATGTAGATACAAGTCTTTTTAAGCATGTGTCTGGATGGAAGGCTGGAAAATACCATTACTCTAAGAAGTTAAGTAATGACAGTTCTGAAAGGCTCCATTGGAACAAAAATAATTAAATAACTATTCCATCTTCTCAGGCAGGAACTCTGTTTCAGGTTGGAAGTCAAGGATTCAAAAGGTGGCAAGGGATCACAAAAAGGTACCTTACAGCTTTTAAGCCATAGAAGGATTTTGTTAAAGAAGCAACCAGAAGATGAATCAGAATAGTTTCTCTAAGTTCTAGCTTCAGCCAGAATATTAAAAAACAAACAAACAAATAAACCTGGAATAAAACCCAAATTAAGACTTCAGAGGAGGGAGAGAGACAATCTGCTGATATTCAGACTAGCCATGTATGTTGATGGCTGAAAGGATGGCTCACTAACGCCTGGGAAAAAATGTAAGGTTGTCATTTTCTTAAATAAAAAATTCTGCTTTCAGGCTATTGCAGCCCATTATGAAGTAAATTAAATGAACATTCATCAAGAACTTTTATAGACAGTGGATTTGGGGTGATACCTGAAAAAAGTTTACAATTCTCCAGACAAACTGTTCAGTACAAAAAAAAATATACACCAAATTATTTAAATCAAGACCTTGTTTTTACAATGACGATAATGTATCTAGTAACAAAATACTGACAAAGTATCAATGAGAAAAGCATACAAAATATTTCTGAGGTGTCTCAACATGAGCATAGGAAGTAGTAGAGGCTGTCAAGAATAAACACAGTTCTGCTTTAGAAGCCATTGCAGCTACTTGGTCAGAAAACACAGGAGTGAAATAATCTAGATCTACATAGCAAATATCAAGAGCTAGAAGGAAAGGATCTAGTGTAGCGCTAATATATCAAAACACACAAGCACTGAAGCACAGACAGATGTGGGGTACAAACAGCAAAAGTCTATGGATTAAAAGATGGGAATTTTTGCCCCCATTCAGCAAAGTACTCAAGCAAGAGTAACTTTAAATACACAAGTACGTCCACTGAATTTAATAGGACAATATGCATGTTAAATTTACACATGTGCCTGAACATGTAGCTGAATGGGGCCTTAAATAAGAGTGGTGTGTTACAGGCTGTTTAATAGTAAATGAGAAGACTGGTACATTACATATGAAACAGGAAAAATATTAAAATAAGTCATTATAATTTTATTTTTAAAATTAATTACCAAGTTATCTTTTGAAAAAAGCATATATGAAATTCATTTTCAAAAGACTGACTTAGTAGTAGATAGTTTCTTATTCCAGAAAGGTGGAAGAAAAGAAGATCAATTTAGTCTGAATCCAGTATTAACTAAAATAGTGATGAAATCAGGAAACGGGAGAGACTACATTTTTTATAAGGTAAGCTTTCCAAAAATGGAGGCTATGTAAATTACAAAATTGTTTATATAGTAGCTGTGTGTGTCATATGCACAGTGACCACTTAGTCCTCTGAAATTAATCACTTCTGGGGCGGAATATAGCAGCCAGTCATCCTCCATTAACATTATTCAAGAGTTTTAGAAGTGGAAGTAAATTATGATTTAACCAATTTAAAATTACAAAAGGAAAAAGAAATACAAGAAGAGTGTTAAAGAAATAGCCCAGCAGCTTACAGTACTAATAGATGTTTAAATACAAGAAAATAAGAATGCGTCTTTTGAGTGGTTGCTAAGACAGAAAGAACTATATTGCTCAAATGGCACACTTTCAGTAACGTGTAATTTGCTTTTAAAAAAGCAGTGTAACCTCTTCTTTAAATGGAAAATGCAACACAACATAACCACGTACTCATTAATACTAAGATACGCAAGAGAAGAAACTGAAAAGGAAGATTACTCACCTGTAATTTTGATTTTGCACAGGTATATAGCTGTGCAGATCCACACTCTTGGTGTGATGTTTCCACCTCAGCACACTGAGCTCAGAAACTTCAAGAAAGCACTGACATTTGAGGCTGTATGTACATTCTCTCATGGATTTAAATGTTCAGTGCGGGGATATATTCCAAGACAAAAACATTTGTTAAAATGGCGCTAAGACTGAGAGTATGTATTAGTAGCTTACGGTGAAAATGAGGTGGTATAAACTCAGGAAATTCAGAGTTAAGACTAGGCTTAAAAGAAATCCAAATCTGTTAGGGTATGGAAACAGACAACTGAGGCACATGAACAGCCTTAACTCTGGCCTGTAGCAGTGGTATGCAATAAGAGACAGTGGTTCTAGATTATATTAACCTGATTTTTAAAAGACAGTTTTTTCATAGTTTTCCTTTCATGGTATCACTACAAGACAGGGATAAGTTTGACTGGGCACCTTAATTGCGTATTTCCATATCTTATTTGGATTTCTTTAAATCATAAAAGGCTAGAAATCCTTCCCCCACTCTATGAAAACTTAGCTTTTATACAAGTTGATGGCATCAGTCCCCCCTTCATTCACCCAGAAATGCTTACTCACCACAGGCAGTATTAGTTAAATTACCTGGACAAAATAAACAGAGTTAAAGGATGCTCCCAACATCACTCCTGCAGCAGAGGGTAGATAAGGAATCATGGACCTAACACCAAGAGCTCAGATCAGTGTGCTCAGAATGCACACAACCCCAGAGTTCATTGCTTTCTAGAAGTGTCTGTGATCATGGTGCCAAGAGCATGCAAAACACCACGAGTTTGGTGATCTGCCATGGAAATTCTCCCTGGAGTACCATCATACTGCTCATCATGAATTTAAAACAAAGAATTCAAAGCAAAATGAAATAGTGCTAGCTATGAAGTGAAACAAATATGTGGTTCTACACAGAAAAACATATCCACTTCTGCTTCTAAGTTTTTGTTTGTTTTAAGATTTGAAGAACGATAGCGCCAGCATTGATGCTCTTAACTGTAGATTGTGTGCCTATCACAACTTCCAGTATTTGGGGAAAGATTGGAGCACCTTACATAACATGCTGTGGCAGAGTCCATAACTTAAGTTAGTCTAATAAGGCACTCTAACAGCTTTCCAAGGAAAGCACATTCAAATCAATTTTGAAGAAGTCTCATGCATTATATGACAAAGTGCAATTCCAGTATGAGAGGGCATATGACTCAAACAATAAATACACTCAATGGAACTAGCAGATTCATTTTCAGAACAGCTATGAGGTCTTGAATGAGGTGAAATCTGAGGCATAGAGGTATTTAGTAGTGCTCATACATTATAAAGGCTTGCTTCTGAGCTGGCAGTATAGTGGATTTGTTCCACTATAACCACAGCCCCTTCTGGAATAACTGACAAATTGTTTTGAAACAATATTATTTCCTGAATCATTCAAATTTTTATCAATCATCCATGACATCATTTTACTTCTGAGAAATGCCATGTCACCAATGCTAGGCATTTCACATAGACACATGGTGCTGTGGACATTCCAAAGCGAAGGCCCCACTAGTGACAGTGCTTCTGTCTGATCCAGAAATATATATATTCACAATGGCATGGCCTCTCTGAAATGCGGAAATATGCATCTCTCAAGTTGAGAGCCCTGAGGACACAAAGGGATTAGAGCATTAATATCACCATATGGAACTTTAAATGAATTGCTGAGTTTAAGACTCCATTCCAGTATAAGACTTAAGCCTTCCCTTTTGGAATAAATGAATAGAATCCTTAACTTTCATACTACTGTGGAACCCATCTGCCTGAAGTTATTCCAAAAAAAGAATATCCCCAAAAGGAAACAGGAAAGGCAAAGGTGAAAGGTTTGTCAAATGTGCCTTGAGGTTCTCTGCAGTGGTGTCAAACTTACTGTCTTGAAGACAGTGAGAAACAGCTTCCAAGCTACTGCAGAATCCAACCCCACCTGCCTTTTCTAATCTCACAGATCATTCCATGCATGAGCAAGGAGCTTGTGGCCATAATGGTTACTGTTTTAAAGATGATTCTTGCCTTGTATTCAGAGGGGCATGTATCCCAATGATGGGGATCTGTAAAAGTAACTCTTGGAGAAAAATAGGTTTATTTCTTCCAAATTTACAGAAAGTGCCCATCTGAAACGATGCACTGATTCTACTGAAACAAAATCTAAGCAAGAAATATGAAAAATCACACTGAACCAGGAAGAGTGCTAATAAGCAATAAAAATATTTACTGGAAAACAACTATCTAAAGTAGTAGCTTGAGAAAGTAGTAAATATAATTTTGCAGCAACATCTTGCAAAAGAGTCAATGCTATCCTCTGATTTATATATAAGAAGTCACACAAAGCTATGGAGGTAATACTGCCATTCAAAATGGCCTTGTTTCAACCACATCTGGAACAGGCGGTAGTTATAGGCCCCAAAGTTTAGGAAAGCTATAGAAATGAGTAGGAAATATACAAAGAAGGGCAGCAAAAATACTAAAATGATGGACAAAACATGTAAATAGATTAAGGGGATGCAATTATGTAGTTACAAAGATGAGAAACTCAGACAGAAAAAGACCATCAAGTTAAAAATAGCAATATAGAAAATGAAACATTAGGCAAAGGAGCAATGGCTTCAAGTTAATGAAGTAATGTTTAGGCTAAAAATTAGGAAAATGTTTTAAATAGAATGAGTAAATGGAGTTAATCAAGGCACCATCACTTCACATCTAAAAGAACAGATTAGAGAGAGATTTGCTGGGATACCTGTTCCCCCACATGGAACAAAATATATGCAAAACATATCTGCTCAATCTTTCTGCTTTATATTGCATCCTGTCCCCTCATCTGTTACCCCCTCTTTATTCAGAAGCTCTTTGGGCAGGGACCATGTCTTCATTTATCTCTGATGTATCTACCACAATTTTGGCACTATAAAAATAAACACTGAGTAGTTCTGCAAAATGCAGGTTGATAATAGATGATCTAAATGATCTTTACTGGTATTATTTATCATTGTAAACCTTTGAATCCTTTTTCTTTTGAAGCAAAGGTAGACTCAGTCCACTGCGGTCGTCACAGCAGCTCACATAAGACAGCTGTGACAAATTGCTGCATCAGCTTTCTGATACAAGTAGAGGAATTAAATTCTGAATTTATGCTTTTTAAGCACATGGTTCTGTCCTGGAAGCAAGTCTTTAGTAAGTAATCTTGCAGAGATGCAATCAAATTTTTATGTACAATTAGTATTTTAAAGAGTCATCTCCCCATCTAATGAAACCACAGATTGTAAATGTTTGCTACATTCTTGTAGGCTTCAGAAAGACTTATTCACTTTACACTAGTAACATTGCCAGATTTCTCAGAAGAGGCCATACCTATACAAAGCAGTCAGCCACTATAAAGAAGATAAAGAAAAGTAATAAGACAAAACTGTTCGGGGGTGGGTGGGGAGAAAGGACAGTAATCAATTGGAATGGGCTTTGTTTGTTTGTTTTTAGGTGAATGGCATTAGTCATTGAAAACTTTTGTAAGTTTCAAACAGAATCTGCACTATTTGGCGTCACTACTAGTTTGCCAATCCTTTCTTGCAGAGCGGAGAATTACTAATTTTCCAGTACTCAAATTTGTGCTGTGTGCCTCTCAGCATGTGTAAATGGCACACGATCTATGCCAGAAATAACTCTCAGTCTCACTTAATAATGGATTTAACTGCAGCTACACATTTTTAAGTCAGTGGATTCCCACACTAGAAGTTTTCTGTGAAATTTTTACACATAGGTGAAGGCAGAAGAGACATGAAAGGGTGTGATTACTTTGATGACTAATTAAATCTGAAGCCTCTTAACTGCACGTATTCTCCCTCCTGAAAGAAAATGCATTTGTTTAAAAAGTAGTAGTAGTTACACTTATTACAGATTCAGTACATGGGTAGCCCAGAAGGTCTGAGACTCCCTTACCTGTGCTCTCTCTTCATCAAATTCCAGGCAGCCCATACCATCCAGTCTCTGCAGATCTATCCAGCCTTTCCAGATAACACAGACACCATTCAAAATCATAGGTGCCTTTAAGTACACCTGAAATATAGGCAGACACATGCATCTGACATATGCTTTTGTATATACAAATGGCTACTGTATTTATTTTTTAAACTATATTTCTGTAACTATTACTCTGATACAAAGCAATGCTAAGTACGAAACATGTTTGAACCAGTTGGTAACTTGACATTCCCCTTAACTGTGTTTTTTCCACGGCCTGTAAATACTATAATTAATAATCTGGAGATTGTATTTTGCATACTATATACATACTGGAATTAATTTATTTTCCCAGTTTATAAACCAGTATGCACTAACTAGGGCCGGTTCTGGCTTTTTTGCCGCCCCAAGCGAAAAAACACCTGTGGGCCATCCGGAGCAGCGAAGGGTGTGGGGGACAAACAAACCTGCGGGCCGGCCGGAGCAGCAAAGTGTGTCGGGGGGAACAAACAAACCTGCAGGGCAGATGGAGCGCGGGTGCAGGGGAGCTCCTGGACTTGCAGATGTGCCCCAGGCAGCGGTGTGGGGAGAGAGAGAAGGGAGGCAGCCAGCACTTCCTTCAGCGAAGTGCTCGCCATGCCGCCTGCCAGGAGGGCACCGTGCCACTCCGGTTGGCGGGCAGGGAAGGACGCGGGCTGCCCTGCCGCGCTTGCTACAGACCTGGCACCGCTCCCAGCAGGGCGCTCCTCTCCTCTGCACTGTTGCCCCCTACAGGGTGGCCGGAGCAGCGAACCAAAAAGAAAAAAAAAACCTGCGGGGGCGGCCAAAGCAGCCAATGCTGCCCCTTGGAATCTGCTGCCCCAAGCACGAGCTTGCTCGGCTGGTGCCTGGAGCCAGCCCTGGCACTAGCGTTTGGTGAAAATTCCGTTTCTGCTTAAAGTCACTTGTGTTTCTTGTCAGACCTTTTATGTTCATTTGTTTTATAATGTTATGTTAGTGTGCCACTATATATATAAAATATCAGCAATGTAAGATTTATCACAAATTTGTTTTGGAGTGTTACACAAATGTTAGACAAAACGCTTTTCTACACCTCAGGGAGTTTTATTTTGCTTTTGCCACAAATTTATTTTGCTTAATACTAAAAGAATAAACACCAATTTCTTTTCCTTCTCAAGCCTAAAATAAACAAATGAAGACTAAAAAAAAAAGTCAGAGCTCAATGTAATACACTATCCAAACCACAAAGACTTTGTGTGGCATGTCTTAATATACAGAAGACTGAGGAAGCCTATTTTCTTATGTTATTTTCTAATATTTGTAAAAGGTAAATTGAAAAATGACCGGGGGTTAAATATTTCTACCGAACCACACTTGCACAGTACAATTTCTCCTATTACTGTGTAAGGTAATTGCTACTAAGAACCTACAGTCTACATAGAAGTACATAATAGTGTGATTTAAAGCTGAAGTATTTCCCCCTCCAAAGAACAGAGATGAATCTCCTCACAGGAAATTTAAAAAGAAATGGATATTGTGTTAAAGGGGTTTGACAGCTTACATTTGCTGACTTTTTAAAATGTCAAACAGAGCAGTGTGGCATAACTCATGAAAACGTTAAGCAGCTTTCAGCAGTTACTATGTAATACTGTCCTACTCTGTAGACATACCGTACCCGGAATAAAAGTTTATCCGCTTTCCTTCCACCACATTTAAATTAGGGTGGATAGCTCTTTTATCCATCCTCCATAAACTCCAATTTCAGCAGAAGCATACTTCTTTGGGACTTGCAGTTCTCTTTGACTACAAAACACCATATAGAGCAAGAGGGAGGCATGAGGCTAAGTGTTCATCCTTTTGTCACACCTCAGCCAACTGGGGCCGACGAGACGGGAGAAGTCAACATCCATCCAGGCACACAGTGGGGAGGAACTGAGGTGATGAGGCTACTCTGTCCCCTATATTGTCTTGCCCTCAGTACAGAGTGATGCTGAGGGGAGGAGTGGCATAGGAGTGCTCTAGCTGACATTGCTAGAGAAAGGTTTTACTATAAGGCACCACAAGGTGGCATGGCACATGCAGAGCTCGAAGGAAAACCTATAGTCCAGAACAGTTTATTTCACAACAGCTTATTCTAAGAAAGGCATGAGTTAACCTGATACAACTCAGTCAAGAGGTGAACTCTGACACCTAACAACAACATAAATACAATCTCTCAACTACTTCAGTGCTGATCATTTTAGGCGAAACATCTAAACTAATGTACTTCCACCTTTTCATGTATAAATATCTTCTGTCTGTGTGTTCCATTCTATGCATCCGAAGAAGTGAGATGTAGCCCACGAAAGCTTAAGCTGAAATAAATTTTTTAGTCTCTAAAGGTGCCACAAGTACTCCTGTTCTTTTTGCGGATACAGACTAACACGGCTGCTACTCTGAAACCTGTAAATTAATGTACTTATTCCACATTCCTTAACTGTCTCCCACACTCTAATTACCAAGAGCATCACCTATCCCCAACCCAGCTAGTAAAATCTCCTGTTTTTCCTGACAACTTCAACAATAGTTACGCAATCAATACGCAAGTTGCAGCATAGTGAAACCTCTAACAGCACAAAGTAAATTGAATTGAATATCAAAACAAGGCTTAGTGTATGGACTGTTTACTCATTTTGGTTAAATTATTAATTAAAAATTCCATTTTGGGATTTACCTTAGCTGCTGTACCAAAGTGGTAGGTAAACCAGGGGGTCCTGCAACAGAATTTAGGTTCATCTTGGCACCGAACCTCATTTTTATTTCATAGAATCATAGAAGATTAGGGTTGGAAGAGACTTCAGGAGATCATCTAGTCCAAACCCCTGCTCAAGGCAGGACCAACACCAACTAAATCATCAACTAAACCAATACTGTGTTTGGTGCTATACAGTATCCCAAAATAAGGACAGTTCCTGTCCTGATGCATTTGGGATTCTAGCTTGCCCTTCCCCCCGTTCCTCATTTCACAGTTAATAATATATGGGGATATACCTATCTCATTGAACTGGAAGGGACCCAGGGTCATTGAGTCCAGCCCCCAGCCTTCACTAGCAGGACCCAGTACTGATTTTTGCCCCAGATCCCGAAGTGGCCCCCTCAAGGACTGAACACACAACCCTGGGTTTAGCAGGCCGATGCTCAAACCCCTGAGCTATTCCCCCTGAGGAAGGAAACCCACAGAAAAGGTAGAGGTACACACTCTGGGAGGTACAGGGAAAAACTCAAACTTTCCCTACTTCGGAGAGATTGATATAAAGTCTTTGTTTACATATGAGACTGATCTAGGGATGGGAGAGCAAGATTAACAAACCAGATGACCGACCAGAGGTTCTACTCTCCATCCAAAGAAAAATCAATGCATTTGTGAACTCAAGGCTTGGTTACTGGGACTCAACATACCTCAGTATGAAATAACACAGCCTGAAAAGGCTTGAACTAGCACAAAATGCAGCAGCTCATCAGCTTAAAAACAAAGGTTGCCGAAAACACATCACTTCATTTCCTGCACTGGCTCTCCACTGAATACAAGAGGTCAGTTCATGGTCTGTCCTTTTAGCCAAAACCTAGATACCTGAGATGTGGGTAGACATTGTCATGGAGGGAGAGGCGACAAGTGCTACATTCCACTTAAATAACTGAATTGCTGACCAACAGGGGAGCTTTTTGAGTGCAGGAGACTGAGCTGAACCTTGAATATAGACTATGTGACTTGCTCCAAAAACTAAAACAGGCTTCAACACATTTTAAAATACAACTTCGCTTTCCCTCAGCAAGATCTACAAACACATGTACAGAGTGCCAAACAAACATTATTTCTCCGACACACTGGGATAGGGAAGATAGATCTTGTTTCAGGTTTTAAATATAGTAAATCAGATACTATAATAGGTACCAAAGTACCTAGAGAGAGAACAAAGCAGCAGTTGTAAATAGCCCATTCAACGAGCACAGAGACAAAGGAAGTAAGAGAGACTGTTGAAGAGACTGGTAGTATCAAAAGTTAGCTTTCTGAGGCTTTGTCTACACTGCCACTTGACAGCACTGAAACTTTCTCACTCAGGGGTGTGAAAAAACAGCCCGAGTGATGCAAGTTTCAGCATTGTAAAGCAACAGTGTAGACAGTGCACCATCAATGGGAGCTGCGCTCCCAGAGCTGATAGCTACTCCCCTGGTGGGGGTGGGTTTTGTTTTTTTGTTTTTTTACACTGCTGGGAGAGCTCTCCCAGAGCTGGTGCTGCAACCTTAAAGTGCTGCCATACCCTGACAGACAGGCAGAGAGTCATGAGTCACCTTTTTTGAGAACCGGAACTAGAAGGAAATGAGAGGTTAAGAGGATATCAATTATGCCTATTTTAGGCTCATTAAAATATAAAATTATTTTAAACAAAAGCACCACAAAGCTAACAAGCTTTTCCAACTCCTCAAAGGCCCTTTTACCAAACCTCCCAATCCCTCCAATTAACTGCACTGATCAACCACAAAAAGCTTGGGTTGGGTGACTTCCTGAAAGTCACCAAATCTGGTCTTAGACAGACAAAGGAAGTGACTTTCAAAGCCAAGAAGCCCAGTCTGATAACACCTTACTTGCCAGCCCCCTCCCATTGACTCTAGGAGCTGTTTGTGCAGAATACTTCTGTTGATTCCCTGTGTGATACAATGGAGTTGCAAACAGACAACCAAGCAGCCAGGATGCAAACCATTTAGGGCTTTACAAGTCAAAACCAAACACCTTAAATTTCATCTGGTAACCAGAGAAGCTCAAGAAGCTCTGGGATTCCATCTTTTAACCCTCAGTTGTACTGCTTTCAGCAGGCATACATCACAACAACTCAGGAGTGATAACTAATTGTAATTTGAAAGGGGGGATTTTTTGAATGATCTACAACTATGCTAGAAAGACAAGATGGGTAAAGTAATATCTTTCACTGGACCAACTTCTTTTGCTGAGGGAAAAAAGCTTTCCAATTACATATAGCCCTTCCTCTGGTCTGGGATAGGTACTCAGGCCAGGTCTACACTGCGACTTTAAATCGGTTTAATGGCCGATATACCGATTTAACGCTGTACCCGTTCACACGATTTCGTCATTAATATCGAGTTAAATGGCTCCTTAAATCGATTTCGGAACTCCTCCCAGATGAGAGGAGTAGCGCTAAATTCGATAGTGATAACTCGGATTCGGAGTTCGTTGGACAATCGACATTATTTGGCTCCTAGAGGTATCACACGGGCACCACTGACCGCTCTGGCCGCAATCCGAACTCGGATGCCGGAGTGCGGTAATACAGGAAAAACCCCGCGAGACACTTAGAATGACATTTCCTGCTTTCACAGTCAGCTCTGATTCAGCATGTTTGGCGATGCAGGTTCAAATGCAAAAAGTAGTCCTGCAATTGAAACCTTACGGGAGATACTAGATCTGACGCTGTATGGTGAGACAATCTGTTTTTCAGAGCTCCGTTAAAGAACGGGAAATGCCAAATGCGTTTGAAAAATAAACTCCAGGATACACAGCGGTGCGTGACCAACGCGTAACGGGAACCAAGACTCAAACGGACTCACTGGAGAGAGGGAGGGAGGGGGTAATGAGGATACGCTACCGAGTCTCCACACAGACTCTTGAAAAACTATTTGCATTCTTGAGCTGAGGCGCCCCAATGTCGTGTAGCTTAAGACACGGTGTCTGCGTGGTCCACGACAGCTCGTACAGTCTCTTCCCCCCCCCCCCCAGCCGTGAAAGAGAAGAAATAAAAATAACCTCCTTGCCGTACTTGTAAAATGTTTTTTTCCAACCCTCCTCGGTACTGAATGCTGCTGCAAGAGTACGCGGGTGTTGACAACCGGTCAGGATACGTAATTGTGACCAGGGGTCCATGATTGCTGTGCATGGCGTTTGCTCAATGCACTCCGGAAAAAAGGCGCAAAGGGTTGTTTCTGCCTTCACAAAGGAGGGTGAGGCTGTACCCGACGCACCAACCCGGGAATGTTCTTCTGCCCCATCAGGCACTGGCCTCAACCCGGAAGTGGAACTATGGGATACTGCTGAGGAACACTCCACAGTGCACCGCTCCTGAAATCGATGGTAGCTTTGGACCATGGACGCAAACAATCGATTTCGTGATCCCACTGTGGACGCGCTAAACCGATTTTATTAGATCTGTTTTGTAATCTCGGTTTAAGCTAATTCGAAATAATCGTGCAGTGTAGACGTACCCTCGGTGTTACAACTAAATACAAGGTAGAACAAAGAGTTTAGTGTAAGTAGTTAGCACATATTCTAAGAGTCAATTATAAGGTGAAGTTGGTCCAATAAAAGATATTACCCTCACTCACCTTTGTCTCTCTAAGATTGTGGGACAAACATGGCTACACCACCACTGCATATAAGTACACTGACAATTTTCAAATTACTTGTATAAAAAATAAAACCTGCTTTTAAAAAATTCTTATTGAAAGCTGTATGTATTTATGTCGCCCTCTTTCCCCCTACATCAAAACACATTTTTCCCATCAAAACATCCAGGCAGGCATATTGGTGCAATTTCCTTTATTTTAGAGAAAAACGTAAAGGCTTGTTTCTCTCTCCCTTCTTTCTGGAAGAAAGGAAACAGCTTGCCATTGTAGCCTAAACCGTTTAACCACATATTTCCTTCTTTTTAGGTATAACTCTGCTGGTTCCCTTCAACTTCCAAACCCTGACAAATATTAATAAATTCCTGTTGCAGAGCAGTTATCACCAACACACCTCAGAATCCAAAGGCATGGCATCTTTTAATATCTGATATTAGCACTCCAAAGTCATTTATTCAGAAGTTGCTAGATCATAGTAAGGCAGTCAAAGACTACAGTAATTCTAGTAAGACCCCAAGATCTCCTTTCCTATTACAAAATTATTTTTTACAGTTTATGATTAAAATGAGGCTGAGAAATGTGGCTGTTGACAACAATACCATCAAAACTTAAGAGAGAATCTATTTTCAAGCTAAAATGGCTTACCCAAAATTTTGCCATTTTTTCCCCTAATGTGGCTTGTCATGATATCTGAAATTCATTCTAGTTTGTGAAGCTCAGATATTATTGCTATGAGCACAGAAAAGATCATAAGGCAACACAGTTCATATTCAGTTCAGTGTTTGGGTAATGTGCAGAAAACCATCACATGGGACCATACAATGAAAGATGAAATTAAGAAGAAATATTAAATAGCTGCCTCATACATAGAGCAGCCTGTCTTGTGCACTGAATGAAACAGGGGTCCTGTGGAGAAGATAGAAGCTGATCATGTAAATTAAACACTATATAGCTATATAGTTGCATAGGCAACCATAAACCTGCTACTGTATTTTCTAACTTCTGAAAAATTACAGAAGTAAGCAGTCATATGTAATTTCTCATGTCTTTTCAAAAAGAACATAAAACTCAATCTCTATTATGTATACCTGTAACAACCCTCCTCTCGTGCATCTGCAGATTTTGAACCCTAAATGTTCAGCACTGCAGCAGCAGTCCCCCAGCATGTCAGCTAAAAGGTAAGGCAGATTAGCAAGCAGCAAGCGAAGGCCAATATCCTTTGGGGACTATTTATTAGAGGACGCTGCCTAACAATCTGAAACCGTGGATTACATATGCAGTAGCACAGCCAAGAATAAATATTTCATAGACTCCTTCTAAAAGAGAGTGGGGCTAACTGGATGAGATTTGGGTCTACATGTTAGAGACCTGGGTCCTATTACCAGCTTGTGTAACTTGTGAGGCCTCTCTCAATAATAAGGATTGTGAAAGGCACAGAATTAATTTAATTTAATTTAATTTAATATAAGAACCACGTGCAAAACCCATCATCTTCTGGCTCCCAGCACAGCGCATCTTCATCTATACCAATATGTATTTTGATGGGAGAAACCACTTCTCTGTACCTATCCAGAATTCCTGCTCCTTATGTGGACTGCTGAAACAAGGAAGCAGGGCAGTATTATGCATAGCGTTAATGGAATCTTGAGAGTTTCTGGCAGTAAGTCAAAAACGAGCAGTGCCACATGAAACAAAAATGTGCAATGAAAATTTTCAGCAACTTGTAATGCAGACAACACGGAATAGAACGTCATGAGGCCAGCAAAAGGTACTTTATTATCCCCTATTACTATCCCTATGCTACATTTCACAGTCCTGCTGTAAGACATAAGAACAGTCATACTGGGTCAGACCAAAAGTCCATCTAGCCCAGTATCCTGTCTTCCAACAGTGGCCAGTGCCAGGTGCCCCAGAGGGAATGGACAGAACAGGTAATCATCAAGTGATCTCTCTCTAGTCTCCCATTCCCAGCTTCTGGCAAACAGAGGCTAGGGACACCATTCCTGCCCATCCAGGCTAATACCCATTGATGGACTATCCTCCATGAACTTATCTTGTTCTTTTTTGAACCCTGCTGGCCTTCACAACATCCTCTAGCAAAGAGTTCCACAGGTTGACTGTGCAGTGTGTGAAGAAATACTTCCTTTTTGTTTGTTTTAAAGCTGCTGCCAATTAAATTCATTTGGTGACCCCTAGTTCGTGTGTTATGAGGAGTAAATAACACTTCCTTATTTACTTTCTCCACAACCGTCATAATTTTATAGACCTCTATCATATCCCCCCTTAGTCATCTCTTTTCCAAGCTGAAAAGTCCCAGTTTTGTTAATCACTTCTCATATGGAAGGCGTTCCAGCCCCCTCATCATTTTTGTTGCCCTTTCCTGAACCTTTTCTGATTCCAGTATATCTTTTTTGAGATAGGGTGACCAGAACTGCATGCAGTATTCAAGGTGTGGACATACCATGGATTTATATAAAGGCAATATGATATTTTCCATCTTATTATCTATCCCTTTCTTAATTATTTTTTGACTGGCCACGGCACATTAAGTGGTATTTTTCAGAGAACTATCCAAATGGTTACCATGCAGCCTTTCTTATGGTGATGGCTAATTAGACTTCATTATTGTCGTGTGTTATAGTTGGGATTATGTTTTCCAATGTGCATTTATTTGGCATTTATCAACATTGAATTTTTTATCGCCTTTTGTTGTCCACTCACATCCAGTTTAGGATCTTTTAGCTCTATGCAGTTCTGCTTGGATTAACTACTTAGCAGTTTTGGTGATATCTGCAATTTTTGCCACTCACTGTTTACCCTTTTTCGAGGTCTTATGAAATATGTTGAATAGGGACTAGCACAGTAGCAGAACCCCTGGGAGAATAAGCACTATTACCGCTCTCCAGTTCTGAAACTGACCATTTATTCTACCCTTGTTTGCCTATCTTTTACCAGTACTAGTCAGGAGTAGACATTTGCCAATCTTATCCTGCATGAAACTTATTAGCTTAGAGCTCTTTGGTGAGGACCTTGTCAAGGCTTTTTGAAAATGTAACGTATGCTTATCCAATGGATCCCGCCTTGTTCGCACATGTTGTTGATCGTCCGCTGCAGAAGAATTCTAGTTAGATTTGGCAAGGCATGATTTTCCTTTACAAAAACCATGTTTGACTCTCCCAACAAATGATGTTCATCTATGTTTGACAATTTTGTTCTTTAATGGTTTTACCCCTAGTTTGCAGTACGAATAGGTTACCGAGGCTGTAATTGCCAGGATCAACTTCCTGTGGCTTTTTAAAAATTTAATATCGCACATTAACTATCCTCTATGCATTGGTACAGAAGTGATTTAATGATAGGTTAAAAATAGTAGTTATGCCCATTTAATTTGAGTCTCTTCAAGAACATTGGTGATCCATCTGGTCTGGTGCTTATTTTTTGTTTGATCAATTTTGTTCCAAACTTCTCTAATGACACGCTCAATCCTGGGACAGTTCCTCGGATTTGTCACCTAAAAAGAATGGCTCAGGTTTGGAAATTTCCCCTCACATCCTCAACTGAGGCAAAGAATTCACTTAGTTTCCCCACAATGGCCTTATCGCCCTTGAGTGCTCCTTTAGCATCTCGATCGTCCAGTGGCCCCACTGGCTGTTTATCCGGCTTCCTGCTTTTGATGTACTTAAAAAATATTTTGCTATTACTTTTTGAGTCTTTGCATAACTGTTCTTCACATTTTTTTTTTGGCCTTCCTAATTATATTTTCACATTTCAGTTACCAGAGTTTATGCTCCTTTCTATTTTCCTCACTAGGATTTAACTTTCACTTTTTAAAGGATGCCTTTTTGTGTCTCAGAGCTTCTTTTACTTTGTTGTTTAACCTTGGTGGCACTTTTTTGGTCCTCTGTGTTTTTTCTAATTTGGTGTATAAATGTAAGTTGAGCCTTTATTATGGGGTCTTTAAAAAGTTTCCATGAAGCTTGCAGGAATTTCACTTTTGGCACTGTACCTTTTAACTTCTGTTTAACTAACTTCCTCATTTTTGTGTAGTCCCCCTTTCTGAAATTAAAAGCTAAAGTGTTGGGCTGCTGTGGTGTTTTTCCCCAAGGATGTTAAATTTAATTATCCTATGGTCACTATTACCAAGCGGTCCAGATATATTCACATCTCAGACCAGATCCTGCGCTCCACCTAGGACTAAACCAAAAATCGCCCCTCTTCTTGTGGGTTCCAGGACTAGAGGCTCCACGAAACTATCTCTGCATCCTGTCCTGAGGGGATGTGTACCCAGTCAATATGGGGATAGTTGAAATCTTCCATTATTATTGAGTTTTTTATTTTTATAGCCTCTCTAATCTCCCTGAGCAGTTCACAGTCACTGTCACCATCCTGGTCAGTTAATATATACCTACTGATATATTCTTATTATTAGAGCATGGAATTACTATCCATAGAGATGCTATGGTACAGTTCATTTAAGATTTCTACTTCATTTGATTCTATGCTCTCTCTCACATATAGTGCCACTCCCCCACCAGCATGACCTGTTCTTTCCTTCTGATTTAATTTGTACCCTGGTACTACTGTGTCCCATTAATTAGTCTCATTCCACCAAGTTTCTGTGATTCCTATTATATCAATATCCTCATTTAATACGAGGCATTCTAGTTCACCCATCTTATTATTTAGACTTTTAGCATTTATATATAAGCACTTTAAAAACTTGTCACTTTTTAGCTGTCTGCCATTACATGATGTAATTGAATGGGACTATTTCATTTGACTGTTTCTCATCAGATCCTACCTGTATTTTGTCGTCTTCCATTCTCTTCTCTTTATTAGGACATAGAGAATCCCCATTAATAGATCCTCTCCCAAGAAATATCTCTGTTCAAACCAGGTGCTCCTCTGCACAGGTTGGCTTTCCTTCATTTAAAAACTGCTCTATCACCTTTTTAATGTTAAGTGTCAGCAATCTGGTTCCATTTTGGTTTAGGTGGAACCCAGCCTTCCTGTATAGGTTTCCCCTTTCCCAGAAGTTTCCCCAGGTCCTAATAAATCTAAAGCCCTCCTCCCTACAACATCATCTCATCCATGCATTGAGATCCTGCAGTTTTGCTTCTCTAACTGGCCCTGTGCATGGAACTGGAAGCATTTCAGAAAAGGTGACCATGGAGGTCCTGGACTTCAATCTCTTACCTAGTAGCCTACATTTGGCCTCCAGGACTTCTCTCCTATCCTTTCCTATGCTCTTGGTACCTACATGTACCACGACTACCAGGCTCCTCCCCAGCACTAAACATAAGTCTATCTATGTGTCTCGAGAGATCCTCAAGCAAGTCACCATGTGGTTCTCCCTGTCATCACAAACCCAACTATATATGTTCCTAATGATGGATCCCCCATAACTGTTACCCATCTCTTCTTAATAACTGGAGTTCTCAGTGCAAGAGGATACCATTACATCATTTGGAAGGAGGGTCCCAACTATGGGATTGTTTTCCTCTGCTCCAGTTGGATGTTCTTCTTCCCTGAGACTTTCATCCCCCTCAACAGCACAGAGGCTGTCAGAGCAGAGGTGGTACCCTGTGTCCTGATTAGTCTCACCTATGTACCTCTCTGTCTCCCTTAGCTCCTCCAGTTCAGCCACTCTGGTCTCCAAAGCCCGTACATGGTCTCTGAGGGCCAAGGGTCACATAATTGCTCCTCCTTCATCTGGAGAGCTCCCTCACAAAACTCCACTGTTAGCTGCTCCTGTCCGCTAGCTCCTTGGGTCGCTTAGGAACAAGCTTTGTAAAGCCTGGTCTTCCTGAGTAGCCCTGCCCCCTGATTAAGGGTTGATCGGTGCTGAAGGGCTTAGGGGTCAAAGCCTTGTTAAGAAGCTCTCAGCCTTGCCTAACAGGCTGCTAGGCTCAGCACACGGTCCCCCCAAACAAACAGACTATACGGTATATTTCAGTCAAGGAGCAAGCACACCAGAAACAAACACAAATACACAGTGTGTTAAAAAAAACTGCACTTTAAAAAAATATTTCTAACAAAATTGGAAATGTTAAGCAACCTAAATAAGTGTTACTATTACTCCCCTCAATTTACACTGTAAAGTGTTTTTCCTTAAAATTAGGGCACATGCATTCCGCTGCCCTATCATGACCAACTCCCCCTCCAAAAGGGCTAGGGACTGATTTTAAAAGATTCAGTACAGTGCATATATTTAAGAACTAAAATATGACCGTCCCGTTGCATTTACTAACTAGACAAGAGGAGAGTATCTCTTTCAAACAAACTGAGAAAAGGGTCAATTTATTTGTATTCAAGACACTAAACCTAGTTCTCAGTTTCCCATCCTATTTAAGTCCTCTGGTAAATCCTTATCACACAATACCAGGGTGATTTACTGATGTGATTCAGATGTTATCTGTACATGTCATCCACACATCCTGCAGTTACAAAAAGAAGCGTTCCCTCTCCCTAAAGCAACTGAGCCATTTCCTCCCCCACAGATTGCACACAGTTCTCACCACCCACTGACTAATGAATCAGCACACTAAACAGCAGCCACGGGCACCACTGTGACAAACTCAACCCCCCAGGAAATAACAGTCCCCAGTGAAACAGTATGCCCCCTTCTCTTTTGTTTTCTATCATATTCCAGCACACTGGACCAAGATGCATTCTTTTAAAAGACACTCAGCTCTGACTCATTGCCCCAGTCTCATCACATGCATCTCTTCATTCATAAGTGTTCTGTCAACTGCCTGTTTGCTGGCTGATCACAATAATTAAATTCCAGCGTTGATCCCACCTATCTCTGAATCATACCCAACATGGGCTATTTAAAACAGCAGTCTGTCCAATGGTTTAGTTTACTAAACATTATCTCCTGTATAAGAAATATTTATAAAATATTTGCTCCCAGTGAGAGAAATTTCATAAGGTTAAGCCCAATTTTTTATCATCTCATCTACTCAAAACCTGGTTTATGTACTGGGCCCACTAGTTAAAAGGTACAAACTCTGTTCAAGACAAAGCAAGAAAGATATTCAGTTAGGAAGTTATGTATCCATCTTTAGCTTTCAACTACCTTAGAAAACCTAAATGTTTTTATACATGTTTACTTGTATTATCAACTTCTATTCAAGTCCCCAAATATAACATGAGTCACAAAACTTCTTATTTCACAAGTTGGAGAATATACTCTAAATGCCACTTGTGAGGAAAAACATGTTAACACTTTGTATGATAGCATTTATGGCACTAAATGAGGGGATTGGAACTTTCTCCCCCAATATTTTCAGAGTTTTAAGATGAATGTATGTAAATTAGGGATTTTTGTAAACTTGTTAATTTTTATTTTAAAAAGTAGTATTTGCAAATCATTACAAATAAATCCTTTTGGTAAAACAGGATGGGCTACAACAATAATTGTGACATGCAGATTAATTAGCAAAGTCTAAAACAAGTTTATAGCTTAAGAGCAGTCAATGTAAAACTCCTGCTGCAGATAATACTTTTGCATATTGATCATTCACACAAATCTGCTCACAGAAACTAAGGAAAAAATCATCAAGTTACTGGTGACACACAAAACTAATCAGAATGTCTGTTAGTTTCATTATGCACTCTGTGACAACTAGTTTTCTCCAACAAGGAAACAGCACATTAAGGTTATATTAGCAATCACTAAAAGACGCAGGTTTTAACATTGTTGCTATGATCAGCACACTAAGATTAGTTCTCACTGACTCATTTCAAATGGAGGATATAAATCTTCACATTTTAAAACACATATAAAACAGTAAGAGGCACAGCATTTTTTAATCTTAGAACCAAACATGGTTTATTACTTTTCCAAAATAGTTTTAAGTAAAACAAATTTTAATTAATGAAGTTTTGTAGTCAATCCCTAAATTATCATTTGAGAAAGAGTAATTCTGGCTATCAGTATTGCAGACCATGGTGATAAGAAAACAAAAATAAAGAAACTGGATGGCAGACTGGACTTGTACACAAAATACACCAAGATCCAAATATTGATTTAGATCAAGTGACTATGTAATTGATTAGTAACTTATACAATATACCCTGCTCCAGATAATGCTACTAGTTCTTCACTATCATTATACCAAGTGAACTCTCAAATTGTTAAATTATGTCAATGTGCAAGGTTTTTTTTTAAAAATCTTATTTTATTTGGCATTCCTAGACAAAAGGCTGAAATTAATCTTCTGACCTCAGATTCTTAGATGTATATATATTAGCTAGTGACATTTATGCAAGTGATCGTCATATACAAATATTCTAAATTCTGGGTTGCTTACCCAGATCTTTCTAAACAGAGGTGTTACATCATGGGTACTCTGAACATAGATTATATTAACAAGTTCATTCTTTTGAAAGTTGTTGGTTTAAAAGAAAAAATAATATAGTTTAATCTCATAAACACCTGGAGAAAATTCTTAAAACAAAAGTCATCTTTTTGAAAGCTAAATTTAGCCAAAATTAGTTACTTAAATTTGGTCTTAAACACAAATCTCATGAAGATGAAAAGGAAGCTACTCAATGCCTGACAAACTAGGCCCCATCTCCACTTGGTACGACTTTTTTCCCCCCACCACTTGGTAAATGTCACCATGTTTTGTAGACAAAACAGCAATAATTTTACCATAGGTATTTTCCCTTTTTCACTGAACCACAGTAAACCAATGAGTCTTTTGGTTTTTCCTTATTTAAACATCTTCCGTGATTTTGTAGTACAGTGCCTCCCCATTGGTTAAATTTGATTGCAATTCTACCATTTTCCCCTTTGCATTATGTCACCTTCGCCTCATATCCAAAACACAGTATTAATTTTGTAAATCACATTCCACAATCTTTAAAAAGCTAGAGTTCAAAATCAAAGCTTATATTTACTATACGCCATTAGCCTAGGGCAACTAAGGAAACCCTGAAGAAACATATGGAAATGAATATTAGGGCACATTAGCTCTTAACATTTACATGCTGGACTGTCTACTAGAAATTATTCTAGCATTTGATATAAAATGAGAAACAGCATTTCGTAATTCAATATTTCAGGGCTAGAAAAATCAGACCTTTTGAGTTTTGCTGAATAAAAAAAGGGATAAAATACTCTTTAAACAACTGAATTGAAAACCTTCCAGAAGCCCTTATGAATCGCTAATAAACTCTAGGGCAGTTTTGCTAAAATTTGGGATGGCAAAGTATTAAAAATATTTGAGCCTAGTGTTAAATATTTAATCTGTAAATTATTTAGACAGCTCTTTATATCTAAGCAAGTCAAAGAGCTATTTAACATTTATAAACTCCAGAGAGTTTTCCCTTTCCCACCATAGAGCAAAGGATTCTGATTTTGTACCTTGGAACTTGTTACAGCTAAATTAAGAAACACATGGTTTCCAGGAATGATATATGGTGAATCAACTTCACTCTCTACATTCTCAGAAAAGTATGTCATTTATTTTTAACTTCAGCAGTGAGTCTATCACCTGCCTTATTCAACACTCAAGAACAAGGAGGGAGAACAGTGCTAATTTTCAGTAGTTTTAGGCATGCAATGGGAGTATTTTCACATACAAATGAACAGATTCATAGCCGTCCATTTAAATGTACAAATACTGAACTACTTTTGATAATCAGGCTCAAAATGGTAACTCTTCAGAACATTCTGCTCTAAAATGAATACTGAAAAATGCTGCAATAATTTCTATCCAAGAATTCCCACACTATAGTAGCATTCCCTCAATATGGCCACTCAATATAAAAATATGGATTCAGATTCAAAGTAACTAAGTCTTATAAAGGTGATATTTATTTCAAATCCTAGAGCATTTCCCAAAAGCATGTTCCATAACAAAAGCTGATGGATTGTCATTAAGCAACTTAGCAACATTTAAATGGTGCCTGCTTTAATTACAAACAAAAAATCATTTTTCCAGGATATCATTTTTAAAAAGTATTTACATATCTCAATATTAATGGAGTGCCATTCATTTTTACTAACACAAAATAATATTCATTTGTCAACTCCAGCTAGAAAAACACTTGTTTCAAAGTTCAAAACTGTGACAGACAACTTTCCACATTGCCAAACAAGTCACTGATAATTTTGAGTTTTGAGACTAGAACAGGGTTCAGAAAAGAACTAGATGAGTTTACGGAGCATAGGTCCACCAATGGCTCTTAGCCAGGATGGGCAAGATGGTGTCTCTAGCCTCTGTTTGCCAGAAGCTGGGAAAGAACAACAGGGGATGGATCACTTGATGACTCCCTGTTCTGTTCATTCCCTCTGGGGCACCTGACATTGGCCACTGTCGGAAGACACGACACTGGGTTAAATGGACCTTTGGTCTGACCCAGTATGGTTGCTCTTGTGTTCTTATGAGTTTGGGTTTCTGAGACAAACAAATAACAGAAAAACACTTTTCCTGCTACAGTGAAGAGCACAGAATTTTCTAATGTAACTTTTAGAAAAGTGAGAGTCATAGCACTATTAGTGCAATTTTATCTTTTGCTACTACAGTGACTATGTAAAATGATGCCTTTTCCAGGACTGTTAAATGTTTGGTTACAATAAACAAGTTAATTAGCAGTTCCAATGAACCACACAGATGGTCTGAAGAGAACTGCTAACAATAACAGAAAAGACACGATTAATACAATTTTCCAGTACTACAGGTTTTATTCCTTGATTAAAAATAGTCAGCGCTGCGTTTAGAAGTCAGTGGAGAAAAAACTAAATTTTAATTGTACCGAAACTGTATTCTTAAATGAGAGATAGTTACTTCCCCATAATTATTTTCTGAAGTGATACAATCTGATACAGTGGCATTCTGGAATACAGGTACCAACATGCAAACCTGGAGGTAATTCCCATATTCAAGAATTCTGAACTGTTGGACTGAGCATGGGGCACACATTATACTTGACCAAACCCTGCAAACAAAAGCTAAAATAAAACAAAAGGCACCCTGATGACTTATTCTCTTTACAACCTCAACAAGTAGGCCCACACTCCCCAAAAGTACAGTAAAACAAAAACACAACCCCACCTCCAAAACACAACAAAATCCAGATTGCCACTGAGACAGCAAGGATTAAAATGCCTGGATACATTCAGATTAGCAGAGATGCTTTGAGGTATCCAAAAGAAATCTTTTGAGGGTCATCTGTTACATTACAATGGCTAGACTCTATAAGGAAAAGGCTTTTAAACTTAAACCTTACCCTCTCTAGTATGGAAATGGCAGGTTTTGAAAAACTGCAATTCTTTAGTTTTAAACTAGGCACAATACATATGTTTTTAAAAGAATAATGCTGTCATTTTGACACAATACTAAAAAGGCAAATGCTTCTGTGCTTCTATTAAAACTAGGCTTGGCAGAATTTGATTTTTGTTTTTTATAATTTCAATGGATATACTGAAGTTTATTTTATCTACCATATATATTCATTCGTAAACCAAATATTTTTGGTAAAAAAGTCACATCAAAGGGGGGGGTGTGTCAGCTTATAAATAGGTCTACACCAAAATTTGATGATTTTAAACTCTATGGAATCATTGAATTGAATATCTAATACAGGGATTGGCAACCTTTGGCACATGGCCCGCCAGGGTAAAAACCTTGGTGAGCCGGGCCAGTTTGTTTAACTGCCGCGTCCACAGGTTCGGCAGATTGCAGCTCCCACTGGCCGCGGTTCGTCGCTCCAGGCCAACAGGGGAGGCAGGAAGCGGTGGCCAGCACATCCCGCGGCTCACGCTGCTTCCCGCCGCCTGAAATATAGGGTCGGCTTATGAAAGAGTCACACAGTTTGCTATTTTTACCTAGCCCTTCTTTTGGGAGGGGGGGCAGGGGGGTCAGCTTATAAACGAACAGGCTAATGAATGAGTATATACGGTATTTAAATTTTTCACAGGAAATTATGGGAGGTGTCAGTGACAGATGTTGAGATTCAAAACCTTAAAAAAAAGTTTTATAACCACTAAAACGCAAACTATCAACTTCATAAGTCAAAGTAAATATCCTTAAATCAAACTGTAATAAGTTCTCACACCATTTTTTTCTTAACGTTGCTTATCTGTAAATTCTGATCATCAATGGAAATATTTTTGTTGGTTTCTACGTGTACAGCGAAATCAGAATTTATGGATAAAAATCTAGTATTTCCAAGTCTAACTATAACACTGCATACATTTCACTAACAAATCATACACACACAACTAAAATTGTGCTGTTTTCTCCCATATTTAGATACATTATATGCTTTCTAGATGGAAAATTACAAAAAATTGGTGAGGAAATTTATTTTCACTATTCTAAAATGGTATGAGAATACAGAATTACAAATAAAAACTACAGAAAGGGCTTCCTCTAATCTAAATGTAGATAATACAAAATTTACAAATAAATTGCAGCATTCCCCTTAAAGCACTTATACATGGCAAGGCCACCATGCTTGCCAATTGGAATTCTGCCACACATCTGGGCAGCAGACTAGTGAGGAATAATCAGTGCTCTGCCCTACTCTGGAATAAGGCAGTACTCAAGAACAACAGTGCTTTGGCTACTAGGAATAAAATTGACTAGGATGGAATTACGGTAGATAGCATTTGCTCTCAAGAAGTGGGGGGGATGGGGAAGAGAAGGCAGGCAGCTTGGAAACACAGCAGAAAGATAACAAAAGGATAAACAAGAGATGAAGAATAACTGATGTAAGTGAAACAGGAGTTCTCCCAAAACTGGTGCAGCGTGCCACCAAGAACATGGAGCACCAAGGTTCAAAGGCGAGCTATTACATATTGTTAGTTTGTTAGACTACCATTTCTGATTGGTGAAGTGAACTCAGAAGTGTGTAGCAAGGGCGCATCCATTAGAAAGCACCCAATGTTTGAAAGAAAAGAAAAGCAGCAACTCTGGATGCTAGTAGGATCGAATAGGGGCAAGGAAAGGGGCAAAAACAAGCAACTCACTTCCTGTGCCCCTTTAATTATCATCCAATCCCTCAGCAACTTTTAAACCCCCCCTTCTTCCCATGTACAACTCGGCTCTGGAGGGCATGAAGTGATACTATATAGACCATGCAACCAGCTCCACCAGAGTGGGGTTCACTTAGGAAAGCAGAAGGGAAGAGGATAGAACCCTTACCTATCCATCCCTACAGAACAGCACAGAAAAACTGAGGGCTGGAAAAGCAAGTTCAACTTTTTAGATTGCGTGCGTCAGTTATTTTTCTCTCTCAATCATTTCATTTTGGTGTATTTAAATTTTACTACATTCATTTTGAGAAACTCGCAATTAATTTTTCACAAAGCAGGTCATGGGACAATTTCTTTTTTTAGCTTTTGTAGTTTGAAGATCAAAAAGGTTGGGAGCCACTGTAATAAACGCCATGAAATACAATTATTTTGTTCACCCTTTTAAACTAAAATTGTCATTTTTATATATGTATGGAAAAGCCCAGGCTTCTCAAGGAGATGGGCAAAAGACTTCTTCATGCCTCCCTGGAAATGTGCTTCAAACTTTTTTTTTTTGGTGTGGGGGGGAGCAAGAGCGGGGTGTGGGCTTCAGCCTTCATATACATTCAAATCCTTGGCTTTTCTGCTGAGACTGCCCAACAAGAGTGCCAACTGGTGACAATTCTGGTGATTGTGTCATTTGTAAAACTGCTCTAGGAAACGTGAGAGAAACTGAAATTTGTTTCACATAGGCCACAGAAACAAATCAATGTAAATGTTATAGTTTATGCTGACAAGAGAGACCCGAACAGTTAAAATTACCTGTTTTGCTTAGAATTGTTATACTATTTTACCCCACTTCCAAAATCTTATATATTGTTTAATACATAAGATATGTATTAAACAATATGTAAGGAACTTTCTGACGGAAATTAAGCACATATGCTACACAGAATCTAACATATGAATATTTATTCAATAAATGGTATAGTATTAAGACAAATTAATGCAAGTTATTCAGTTTTTGTCTTTTGTACTTTTTGTAGCTATTTAGCTTTCATCACCCAATAACATTTTACAGCATCTCGCTTATTCTGCATAGAAGACAATCAGCTTCTAATGAGGAACATTCCCAATAACGGCTGGGAATTTTCTTTAGTAAATCAACAAAGTTATCTTTTACAAAACTGTCTTAGATACCAAGCTTCTTATACCTCAAATTCCTGAAAAATTTACTCTAGTCAAAATAATAAATTAGATTAATTTCAGTTTTGTATAGACAAGAGATGGTCTGAGGAGAATTTCCTAACAGTCAGACACCATTAACAAATTTTTGGGGTGGATTGATTTCTTAAACTCCTATGCAGCACTTACTACTTCCTGACCTCCCCACCAACCATTCAATTCTTGACATTAAAATAAACTGACACAAGCAACACTACCTCAAAAAACAGTTTAAACTAAATGCACTTAATTGGGTCTTGATTTCCAGACAAGTTGAAGAAAGACTGAGAATGGGACAAAATGTTTATCCAGATTCTTCCATAAAGGAAGCAAAGGACCTGCCTGTACATGATCTGTTGTATCTTCTGATATCTCTATCTAAGTTTAGCCAAAGCAAATGGAAATGCTAGTTTTCTTGTTCACTCTTATCCTCTCTACAAGCCTGGATCTTGGGAAAGCACAGGAAATGTATGGATTTTCTGCTTAGCCCAAACATCTGAAAATATAACCACCAGTAAGCAGGAGATATGATAATCCTTACATTGGCAAAAACCTGTGGTTGACATAATAACCTTCAGTACAAGAGAAGTTATTATGTTCCTATTTATCAGGCACTAAGTTTGTTGTGGTAGGCCAATAAGCCAACCTGCTTAAATTTTTAGCTGAATATCTACTATGCATTGAATTGCTTATAACATGCAAGACATCTTCATTTACTAAGGGCTGGGAGTAGGGGGGGTGGAACGGTCATCAGCATAACTACATCTCTCAGGAGTGTAAAAGAATCCACACCCAATAGATGTAGCGATGCTGACCTAAACTCCACTGTAGAGAGTGCTAGGTTGATGGAAGAATTCTTCCATCAACCTAGCTACCGTCTCTCAGGGAAGTGGCTCAACTACAGTCCCACTCTGTCACTGTAGTGAGTGTCTATACTGAAGATCTACAGTGCTACAGCTACAAGCATAGACAAAGCATTAGAGTTCTTTCCTTTAAAACGGTCTGTCCTCATCAGAGGTAATCCTTTTACTGTCCACATCAGCGGCATCCCTTTGCTACCAGCTTTGCTAATATTCAGTAGCTTTTACCATCAAAGGACACAAAGAGGAAGATTTCTGAAGCAGCCGAACAGTTAGGCCTCCAGTTTCCACTGACAGTCATTGGAAATTGAGTGCCCAAGTCTCCTAGGCTCCTTTAAAAATCCCAGCAAAAATAAATGAACATATACCAATTAAAGCGTATCTGGTAAATCAGTCCAGTTCTAAGGCCCAATAATTATCCCACCTATAGTGCAGGGGTAGGCAACTTATGGCACGCGAGATGATTTTCAGTGGTACTCACACTGCCCGGGTCCTGGCCACTGGTTTGGGGGGCTCTAATTTTAAATGAAGCTTCTCAAACATTTTAAAAAACGTATTTGCTTTACATATAACAATAGTTTAGTTATATATTATAGACTTATAGAAAGAGACCTTCTAAAAATGTTAAAATGTATCACTGGCACGCAAAACCTTAAATCAGAGTGAATAAATGAAGGTTCGGCACACCGCTTCTGAAAGGTTGCTGACCTCTATACTACTATATTCCAATACTCAATCTGGATGATAAAATAACTTAAGATGCATTCCAATAATTTACAGAAAAATCACTTTAAGTTACCAAGGTTTTTAGTAGTAAGTGTCTAGATCACCTTTTAAAAAGAATTGTACAAACCTATGAGTTGAGGTATTCTTTTAACTGAAATTCACAAAAAGAGCTAGACTCAATCAAATTTTTAATGAGATTAAGCTTTTACTTCTCTCCAGCATTGAAAAAAAATATGAAACCACACAACTGCAACAATTCTGTCTAGTAAACAGAGGCCAAAGTGTGAACAAAGGAGAATCACAAAAAACCCAAAGATTGGATTTTCCCCCAAACCTATGCTGCAAGCACTTCAGGAACTATAGCAATCCATGCAACACTCAAATCTTATAGCTGGCTCCCCGCTATGAACGTTAACTCATAGAATTATTCTATTTTCATTCTCACTTGGGCAAATATTAGGAAGCTAGAGGCTGGTATTAGGAAATTTGAAGTCTTGCCTTTATAGCATGGATGCCGAGTTTAGACCACTAGAAAAAGATGAAACACATAAAATGCTACTGAATAAAGTGGTGATTCTACAACATGTAACAAAAGTTCAAGTTAAGGCAAAAGCAGTTTTACAAATTGCAGACAAAGTACTACAGGGACATAAAAAAGGGCTGCTAGGAATCATTTGAATCTCAGTAAGTATGGAGATGCTAAAAAAATTTGCTAACCTGAAGTTTTTGTTCTGAAAGTGTGTCAACCTGCAATGACATTACTGCATTTACGCCTTATGCATAATTCTATAAAGACAAACTGCTGTCTTTGCACTGCTTCAGCTACTTAACAGCAATCCTGCTGACCAACAGCTGCATCACAAAAATGAAAAAAAAAAAAAAAAAAAATCTCTGGCTGCACCATTCTCTGATTCCCTTCTGGACTGTGGGAGCTTCAGGGAAAGCAAGATAGGAGATTGACAAGTTCTGTCCAAGTCAATGGAAACTAAGTATCAAAGGATAGTTACCCCATACCACAAGTGTCCAGAACAGCCCAAGAAAGAGGAAAAGGAGAAGCAACGAAACCAAGAATAAACCAGTTTCTGCTCCCTGGTTGTCTGCCACAGCCTTGGTACAGGTTAAACTAGTCTGGAGGAGGGAGTGGCAGTCCCTGAGTAGCAAAAAAGTATTAATTGTGAGCCCCTGACCTTTCTGAAATAATACTCTGGGCCTTCATGCTGGAGATTAGATATCATTGGATTAAATGGACTTTCCCAAATGTCACACAGGAAGTCTACAGTGCTGGGAACTGAACCTGGATTTCCTGAATTCTAGGTCAGTGGATCAATAAAATCATCTTATCAGAAAAATCTTTTATGAACAGGATTGTGCTCAAAGGGCCCAAGTGCCTTCAGCATACAAACCTGCTAAGCAAGCTCCAGATGTAAAGTGGGATGGACATGTAGTTACTACAGATCTGAATTAAAGGACTTTGAAAGCCCATTCCTAAACACAGTTCCTCCCTGGACTTCCAGCTAAGTAGAGCATATTAGATGTTCTGTGCGCTACTCAAAGGCAGTGGTAATGTTATGACCACACAGACCTAAAGGTCTCCCTGTGAGGAGGCACACCATGGTAACATGGCCCTTGGTGAATCCTACTGACTACCATCTGTTCTTTCACCAACGGGGTCAAACAGTGACAGTATTGTTGTAACACTCTGCTCAGGGCACCCAGAACTGCAAACCACTATGTTATCTCGCTCTGCTTCAACAAGGGAGAGCTTTACTGGCATTTAGACTGTACATCAGCTCCCTGTCACATTAAGTTTGCCCACCTCACTAAAAGTTCCAAGACACTGACATTCTTATCCTTGCCTTGCAGGTAACACTCAGTTCCAGAGTTCCCCAGAGATGCCTCTCTGCAGTGTTCAGTGACTCTCACTGGATACTCAGAGAATTATCAAGCCTGCTGCCTCCAAAGAGATAGTGCACACACCAACTGCTGGCTCGCTGAGGACCCATTCTTTATCTTAATATATAGCACTAAAATGCTTTTGTAATAAGACAGGAATAAGTTTATTTATAAAGAACAGATTTAAATAATACCAAGCAAGAATTGAAGAAAGAAAAAGGTTACAAACAAAACAAAAAAATAACACTTCTAGTACCTAAAACTTAATTCTATCAAGCTATGTCTCTGCCCAACACAGTTTCTCACCTTAAGTTACCAGTACCTCCAGCCTTCAGGCAAAAGGATCCAAGGTTCACAGAACCAGAGAGTGCCATCCCCTTTGTCCCCTAAGTGATGGATAACTAAAATGTCCTTTTGCTCCCCTTATATTTCCCAGAGTCCACTGCCTTTGTCGCAGGAGTCAGGAAGACCTCAGGGATGTCAAATTCTGGTATGTTCCCCAGTGTGCTCATCATGTTGCTTCTCCCACCATTTGTTAGCTTGACTGCTTTGTTTACCCTTTTTGTAAATGTACTTTCACGGTCTATGGCCTACAAAACTTAACCCAGATGCGCAAATCAATATTCCATTGTCCAGAGTTTGTCAAGTCTGCCCCCACAACATATTTTAGGAACATATTTCCAGCACGCGCACACACCCCCACCCCCACATCGGTATATACATCATGCAATGATATTCATGACCAGTGTGTCACCAGTTTTTATATAACTTACTCAATACAATAATATTATAGACCATCAGTTGATTCAATTTCCCTCATACAAACCGTTAAACACACACAATTGGACAAAGTCTAGAGAAGGAATTTCTTAACATTAAGTGACTGGCTCTTGGAAGAGCTAAAGTACATAAGAGGAGGCTATTCTACTTAGTCTTAAGTAACACAGAGGAGTTAGTTGTTCTACTACTGTTAATTCTTCAATTACATGCTAAGAACTAATGTTAAAAAGAAACCCTGATGCCATGATACCAAACTTTTTAAAAAGAGATTTCAAAAAAAAAAATGAAGAGGCTAGTAAAGAAGGCTCTATGGTCAAATGAAATAAAACCCTTAAATGAATGGAGGCTACTTAAGGAAACACTAATAGTACTCAGAAGGCACCTAACAAAAAAAAGGAACCAAGAAGACAAGCAATAAACCAATATAGTTAATTAACAAGGCTTGAGAGGATATTCAAACAAAACAATTCTGAAAGAACTGTAACTCTAGGGAAGTCAAACATATAAGTTACAGCAGGCTATATGTAAGAGGGAAATTAGGAGGATAAAAATTGATTTATGAAGAAATATGTATAAAAACAAACAAATTATTTAAATATACAAGAAGTAGGAAGCCTGAAAAAAAAAAAAAAAAAAACTGAGGGGTCCACTGGATTACCAAAGGTTAAAGAGCAATTAAGGAAGATAAGGACGTCTGACAAACTAACTCATTTTTTGAATCACTTTACTACAAAGGATGTCAGGGAAATACCTACTACAGACCTGACCATTTTTTGGCAATAAAGATGAAGTACCATAAGAGACTGAGGTGTCAGAAAGAGAGATGCTGGAACAGACTGATAATTTAAAAAGAAACAAGTCACCAGGCCTAGATGATACACCTCCAAGAGTTTTGAAGGAGCTCAAGCATGAAGCAGCTGAGCTGCTAGCAAAAATATGAAACCCCATTAAAAAAATGCCACCATACCAAAGGATTGGAGGATAGAAAAATATTCTAAATCTATTTTAAAAAGGTGCAAGGAGTGATCTGGTGTATTATAGACCAGTAAGCTTTACATCGGTAAATTGGTTGGAAAAGTAAATAAAAAATGACTGAGTCCAACCAGCTTGATTTCAGCAAAGAAAAGTCTGCCAATAAACTAGTGGATAAAGCAGAACTGGTTAACAATTTATTTACAGTATCAGAGGGGTGGCCGTGCTAGTCTGGATCTGTAAAAGCAGCAAAGAGTCTTGTGGCACCTTATAGACTAACAGACGTTTTTGAGCATGAGCGAAGTGGGCATTCACCCACAAAGGCTCATGCTCAAAAACGTCTGTTAGTCTATAAGGTGCCACAAGACTCTTTGCAATTTATTTATACTTTCAGCAGGACCTTGAGAAAGTCCCTCACAAGATGCTGAAGAAACTAAGCCATGGTCTGAGAGGCACTGTCATGCACGAAAAACTGGGTAAAACAGAAAACAAAATAGGAATAAATGGTCAATTTACATCTTGGCAAAAGGTTAACAGCAGGGTGCCTCAATGAGCCATACTCCACCCAGGGTTTAATATATTTATTAATGATCTCAACCGTGGAATAATCTGAAGAAGAGTGATGAATGTCAGAGGGATTTAAACTAGGTGAATGGCAGACAATGGCAATACTAATTAATGCAAAACGGAAGAAGAGATTTCAATTACTTCAACACTTTACAAGGGTCTAAATTTACTATACGAACTCAAGAAAAGACACAGGCATCTTGGAGGCTGGCTGCGTGGAGGACGTCTGATCACGTGCAGCTGTCGTCAAAAAAAAGCAAACAAGATGTTTAACTGCATAAGGAATGAAATGGAGATTAACATGGGGGAAAAATATAAAGTTTTATGACTCAATGGCACAGCTTCCTCTGGAATCTTGTGTGCAGTACTTGGTTGCCATACATCAAATATAGTGTTTCAAAATTAGAATAGGTTCAGAGAAGCATGACAAAAATGATTCAGGACAGAAAAACCTCACATGGATGGAGATGGAAAAGAGTAGGATATTTTTAACTTTATAATAATAAAAGCATTTAAAATAATATCAGGGGCTTCTCTTTTCTCTTTTTCATAATGGAAAAACAAAAGGGATACTCGGTGAAATTAAAAGGTAACATTCAAAACTGATAAAAGGAAATACTTCCAAACAATACAGACCACATTGCCATGGCATGTTGTTGATGTAAAAAACAATGCAATATTCAGAGACAGATTCAACTTTTACATAGATGATAAAAATATCCAGTTACAATAGTTAATGCTAGCAAAGGAAATCTGAAAAGAAAAAATCTTGTCTAAACCAATCTCTTAACTCATATGGATGAGGATGAGATATTCATGTGGGCAGATTACCCTACCTCTGCCTACTGTTGGGCTTCTTGAACCTTTCGGTGAAACATATGGTGATGGACACTGTCAGACAGGACCCTGGACTAGGTGGGCCACAAGTCTGACCCACTGTGTAACTCCTACACTTCCTTTGAGCTTTTTATTTTTAGAAGATTGTTGAAAGACTTTGTTTTATGATCTTTAGGCTCTAGAGGCCAATTTTCTAGAACGTATATATCCTTGTAGGTACAAAGAACTCAAACTGCACATTTCTGTCTGCAAAGATCTATCCCCCAGAGTCCCAATAACTATTAAGGAATTTGTTATCCTCAAAAAGGCCTCACATGTCAGACTCCTATTCTGTGGATAAAGAACAGGATGCTAATTCATTTTCTCTGGACAACAAACTGGACTCAACTATGGAATTTTTTTAAAGTTCCCTTAGAAAACTGTTTATCTGGAGAATAAAATTACATGATTAAGGACAAAAACTGTTTATAGTCGGCAGTAATGCACTTACAAATTCTGAATAAACTATTTCTGGAACATTAGTTGGTTAACCAAACACTCTGAAACAGTAAAGAATTCTAGAATAAAAAGATTCCAGTATTTGTAAGTTTAACTTTATCTACATTCAGCATCTCAGAGTTATGCCTAGAATAATAATTAAATGACAGCTCTCTCAATAGCCTATATTTTATTCATATAATTAAAAACATGACTTGCTGGCACAGCTCCAGTGATGAACAAACACACATTATGCCACTGCCTCAAGAGTTAAAGCTTACAAAAAATTGTTGCATGGAGCTACAGAAATTACGTCTGAGTATAGAGACAGTTGAATATGCGCAAAAAAAAATAATCATAAAACTCCTTACAAAGTTATATAAAGAATAAGTGACAGACAACTAAACTACAATACTATAATGCCATCAGGTGCTTTCTGTTGATGATATAACACATTTCTACCATTTGCTTCTCCTTCTCATCATGCTATGGGAGCAAGTTCACTTTAAACCAAGTTCCGTATAGTACAAGCTTGATGTCACATGTGATTTATAATAATGCTATATCACACCCATGAATTCGTGATTTGTCCAAAGTACAGCATAATACCATTCATGTTTTATTAGATGATCTTCTACTCCTAAACGGCCCTAAATGAAAAAATACAGAAGGAGACTTACATTTAGACAAATATTCTGAAAATTTACTATAAACTAACACGTAAAAAGCAAGAAGTAGAATATAGTGATAAGATCAATTCTATTTGGCTTTGCAGTAATATATACTAAATTCCTGCAAATCTGGCGGCTAAGTTTGCAGACAGTACAAAATTATTCAAGATTGTTAACTCCAAAGCTGACTGCAAAGAGTTACAAAGGGATCTCACTAAACTGGGTGACTGGGCAACAAAATAGCAAATGAAATTCAGTGTTGATAAATGGAAAGTAATACACTTGGAAAACATAATCCCAACAATACACACAAAATTAGCTGTTACCACTCAAAAAAGATCTTGGAGACATTGTGGATAGATTCTGAAAACATCTATTCAATGTGCAGCAGCAGTCCAAAAAAAAAAAAGCTAACAAAGTTAGGAGTGATTAGGAAAGGCACAGATAAGGCAATAAATCTAATGCCACTATACACAGCCACGGTATGCCTATACCCAAAATACTCTGCACAGTTCTGGTCACCCGATCTCAAAAAAGATACATTAGAATTCGAAAAAATACAGTGAAGAGCAACAAACATGATTAGGGGTATGGAATAGCTTCCATATGAGGAGAGATTAAAAGACTGGGATTGTTCTTAGAAAAAGATGACTGAGGGGAGGGATATCATAGAGATCTATAATATCATGAATGGTGTGGAGCAAGTGAATAAGGAAGTGTTATTTACCCTTACACAATACAAGAACCAGGGGTGACGCAATGAAATTAATAGGATGCAGGTTTAAAACAAACCATAAGAAAGTACTTCCTCATATGATGCACAGTCAACCTGCTGGGAATGTTGTGAAGGCCAGAAGTATAACTGAATTAAAAAAATTTAGATAAAATCATAGCAAATAGGTCCATCAATAGCTATTAGCCAAGATGTTCAGAGTCACAAACCTATGCTCAGGGTCTCCCTAAATCTCTGACTGCTGGAAGCTGGGACTGGACAACAGAGGATGGCTCTCTAGATGAATTAACCTGTTCTGTGCATCCCTTCTGAAGCATTTGGCACAAGCAACTGAGCTAGATGTATTGCTGGTCTGACCTAGAATGGCCATCCTTAAGTTCTTAATTCACCCCTTTAAAAATTCATTCCAAATTAAAAAAAAATCATGGAAGTAAATAAAATTGTTTATTTTTGGAATAGGCAAATACAGACTTCAATTTGCTATGTTACAAGAAAAAAATCCTCATTCAATTAAGAGCCAGAATCAATATTTTTCAGTAAGAGCCAAACTCAATTCATCTTGTTCACCACAGAAGCCAGTACCCAGCCTTCTCCCCGCTGCCTGCCCAAAATGTGTTTTTTTAAAATCTTTTGCAGGCTTCCACAGTACAGCAGAATAGCTTTACAAAACACAAACATGATACAGTACTATCAACTTGAACTCCAGTTAGTTTCAAAATACAAGTTAAAAGAAACTTCAGGTACTACATTTGACCCTGAGTAAGTCCTTTGAGAATTTGCAATCAGATTTTCCTATTTATACTGACGTGGGAAAACTCAGTAGGCCATTACATAAAACTTTATGAAATATTTCCTTGTCTTTCAGTTGTTTTTAATGTTAGTAGTTACGTCTAACAAAAGAAGATTGAAAACAGACAGAGTGAGTTTTAAGTTGAGCAAGTCCCTTTAAGAACCTTTATAAAAAGAGTGTTATTAGAAAACAATACTACAGAAAAACAACCCAGCCCCGGGGGGGAGTCCAAGAGCATATACACTGTCTGACCCAAAGTCCATGGTCAATGGAAAAGTCTCACTAACCACAGTGGCTTTGGATCAGGCCCATATAGCCTACATAGTATAGAGAAACATATCCATTAAGCATTGTTCTTAAGTATTTTTCCTATACAGTGAAACCATACATTAACCAAAACAAAAAACCCCCAGTAAGTTTATCACAGTGACCTCTCAAACATGTTTTCTGAGATGAGAGATATAACCTAAACACTAATAAAGTACTACTGTGCCATTAAGGAATTTTAGTCAGCAAGCACAGATAGCTCAGTGGTTTGAGCCGCCATTGGCCTGCTAAACCCAGGGTTGTGAGTTCAATCCTTGAGGGGTCATTTAGGGATCTGGGGCAAAAATCTGTCTGGGGATTGGTCCTGCTTTGAGCAGGCGGTTGGAGGACTAGATGACCTCCCGAAGTCCCTTTCAACCCTATTATTCTATGATCAACCATTTCAGAACAGCAGAACAGGCAAAAGTCAGCAATGTATTTAAAGTAGTATTTATTCTTTATAATTTGCGATGGTAAAAGTCAAGCAAAAAAATGTCCTGTGGATGAACAAGAGCAAATTCCTACACTTCATATCAATTGCCAGCCTGAGCCCTGCCAAGGGAATGTGCTCAGTGAGACTAATGAAAATTTCTCTAAGATAACCTGCTAGTTAAGGTTTGTAATTTTAATGGAGTCCCAAAGGTGTGTCTACTGTATCTTAAAAGCTAACAAATTTCAGTTGTGCCTAAACATTTTATTATGAAGAAGTGGGCTTCTGCCCTCCAAAATAAATGAAAGTAAATAGAAGGAAAGAACCAAGTATTACACCACATACCTTTCCCCAAGAAATATAAAAAATATTTTAAAGTAAGTTACAATTAAAATTTATTTTTAACAATCCTTAGAGAAATTTAACAGATTTCTCTTAATAATTTTCATCTGTATTTTTATAACTAACTCTACTACACATTGAACTGTGGAACATTAAGAATTTCAAATAATACACACAGTTTATATTAAAAGCCCAGTGACACTGCACATAAAAATCTTTAAATTGCAACAATTTCCTTCTTACCTTGCCTGCCTCTCTTTCAAAGTCGACATATTCCCGGGTCGGTGTCTGTCGCTGCTCCCCCTGCCAGCTGGCCGGAAAAAACTGGAGAGACAGATTGGTTCCTGTGGCCACAAAAGCCTTTTAGAAAAATCAATACAAACAGGATCAGGGAGCATGACATTACATAAATTATGCAGGCAGTCATTTATTTTTACATCAGTTTATGTCTTAAGCCAAGCAGCATAGAGAATACTTAAAGTCAAAAACATGCACTCATCATTTTTCTTAAGTATTAAGTTACAAACATCTGATTCCATTTTGACAACATTTGCCATTGGCTGCTTCGGAAATAAAATACAACATGGAATCAATACTCTCTTTCAAATCAGTTTTTGCTGACATTAGAATCTGTTATTTCAGAATTCTGTCAGGAAATCCCGTACCAACAACTCAGTACCAAAACCTACTAAAAGAGTGCTTACATGTTGTAAAAAGTAGTATTTTTCCCAGTTAGAAGAACTTTCAGAAGAAAGTGAGCTGCAGAGACTTGTTACTGTGAGCACAGATTTTGAACAAAAAAATCCTATCTGTTTTTCACAGATATATAAATCCAGGAGGCATATTACCTGAGATCTAAAGACAAAAAGGCAAGGAAAATATTTATTTACCCTTATTTTGCATGCTGACAGGCAGGTGAGCAAACGCACCATCAATTTACCCCTCCATATATCAGATAATATTACACTGTCAAGTTGTGAAATCTTGTTGTCACCATAGCTAGTGCGTGAGTGGGCAAACACTTCAGCGAAATCCAGATTAGTAGATGTTCCATGTATGAGAAATCTGTTGTATTCTCTCTCAAAAACTCTTGAAGGGACATTGACTTAACCTTATCAGAAATGAGAATCCTTGTATTCAAGTAAACCATGACCTTCAACTTCAACTGAAAATAAAGTTTCATTTTCATTCATAAGAAGTTTAGACTTATGCATATCACACAGGGGCGGCTTTAGCTTTTTTGCTGCCCCAAGCATGGCAGTCAGGCAGCCTTCAGTGGCTTGCCTGCAGGAGGCCCTGGTTCCGCAGATTCAGCAGCTTGCCGGCGGGAGACCTGCAGGACTGGCAGACCTCCCGCAGGCAAGCCGCTGAATCCGTGGAACCAGGGACCTCCTGCAGGCAAGCTGCCGAAGGCTGCCTGACTGCCACCCTCGCAGGGCACCCCCCGCGGCTTGCCACCCAGGCACGTGCTTGGAGTGCTGGTGCCTGGAGCCGCCACTGATACCACAGCAATTCAAAATAGGGAAAGAGAGGTCCAACTTGCACAGCTGGGAGGGAGAAAACAATGTGGGTAGAAGTAGAATTCTGATTCACTGTTTCAGTTATGATATAGTACAGTGTTTAAATATGCACACACGGATATACACTTATACCAGAACATACTGTTAAAATATAGTTATATCAAATAGAATGTCTTACAATCAAATTTCAGGACTGGCTACCATTATTCACTTAAATTCAAAAGAATACTAATCCAGAAAACCGTTTATTCATAAAAAGTACATAAAAATATAGCTCAAAATAATCTGAATTTAGAGAGATGATTTCTGAGAGGAGCATAAAATGCATGTTTCCTCTAAGCAACGCAGAATTCAGCAACTTAGCGGTAATAAAAAAAAATCACTACTACACTATCACTTAAAATATAGTTCGCTCTGCGTCATTTTGTATAAGTCATTGTAGAAGAACAGTGTCATAGGATCAATATCTCTCACTTTGAAAATGAAACCTGCTTTGCCCTGACATTTTTGTAACAGAAGGAGACTAATATCCCGTGATTAGGTTTCATCTATTGACTTTCTCTTACAAGCAGTTTGAGCATCCCCATTAAGCCAACACAGTCATTAAAATTGACAACAGCAGTCATTAGTATCAAAGTGATATTGTACAAATATATTAATCTGTTTAGAATACAAAACATACAAAGCAAAACATTTTAAATAGTATAAACGTGCAGTAAAAAGCTAGACAGAAGTGTAACTTAAGGATACACTCCAAGAGCTTCAGGTACCATGTAAACCGTAAGAACAGAACTAGAGCCACTGTCATCAGAACTCTGGTGGAGACTCTTTGTATTACATCATTTTTCCAATTCGTAGTTTTTTGTTTGCTCATATGTAAATACAATATTTTGAAAAACAATTTTCTAGATTTAAAAACACTGTTCTGAATCAACAATGCAGTAACACCAACACTAAGCAGCTTTACTACCATCCTCTCAGCATTTTTAGCCTTTAAAAACTAAGGCTGTTATTAAAAACAAACATGCACACGCTAATACAAAACTCTGAAAGGGCTGACCCAGCTGAATTTTGCAGCTTTCCAGACTGCACAAGTTTCTGATGGCCCATGGATGCTAGCTCTGCCGTAGTATATTCTATTCGGGGAAATGTCACCCCAGGGTGAAGCACCAAGAGAAGAAATCCTTACATGTATCCAGGAAAGTATAGAAAAGCTTGAAGGCAGGGAAAATAATAGAAAAGACGACAGAAAATATGAATGCATGCCAACTCCCACTGGAACTGTGCAGCCTTAGCCTGTATCTGGCCTACAGACTATCTAAAAATATTGAGACTTCTATCATGTGAATTTTTAGAAACATTGTGTTCCCCTCCCCAACCAATTACATTAGATCAATAGTTCACGTACAAAATCCAATAGCCCATCTAATGTATCATGTAAACGTGGCTGTTATTGCCATGTTTTCCCGTCTGCATGTGTGTGTGTCTCACACACACACACACACACCCTATTGTGTGTAGGCTGGGGATGCCTCTCCTATTCTCCCAATCACCAGATAGGCATGTCTGATTACTATTGGTATGTATGTAAAAAAATCACTAATGTATTGACCATCCATCATCATTAGTGTTTTGTAGGGAGCTAGCAAGTAGTCTACAGTCCCACAAACCCTGTTTCTGGCTTTCTGGTTGAGCTCTAGAAAGGAGAGAGAAGTGTCTGTCAATCCAGGGCTTTTCAAGTTATTCCCATGTTAATTAGATGTCAGCCATGGAAGGAACTCCTGTCTTCCATCCTCATCAGGATGTCATTCCCATGAGTCTGACTCCCATAAATAACAGAGCGAGTGGAAACCTGATGGTCGTGTAACATCTAAACCAATACTATGCAGTCACAACAAAGAGGAGAAACAGACCACCAGATCAGCACTCTGATACCAAGGTTATAGAGTGACTTCAAAGAACGACAGACTTTCTGCAGGTCAGGCAGCCAGTGGTTGTTTTAGGTTGGATATGACCCTTTAAAGCTCTTGGATTTTGTCAGTGTTCAACATTTAAAAAAAACAATTTATATTTGAACTTAAAAGATTTACCATAAAAGATTTATAGGTGATTATAAAATATGTATACACAAGAAACCAAGACTATTTAAATCTACCCTGAAAATATGCGTAACACAGGGTTTTGGGGGTTTTAAGTTTCAAAAAGTAGTTTTATGGATCAATAGACTGTAAAGGTTATTGGTTATATTTATTTTTCTTTTCCAAAGGGCTTTTCATTACCTAATAGACTAGAAGAACTTGTTTAGAACCATTCAGGTTAACTGAGTATTTATATACAGTAAGTGTCAGGGGAGTTATTTTACATGCACAACCACCACTTTTCAAAGATTATTGTGGCTGTAAGCAGGCTGTCTCCTCAATGTACGCAAAACAATATACCATTGATAATTTAAGACTACATCTCAGTAATGACTTTTTTGATTTTAAAAAATTGTTCGTGACATGATCACTTTGGTCTGAAGTTAGAGAACTGTGTCACTTTGTATGACGCATTTATGTCCCAACTCCATCTTTATATTACTCTGAGACTATTTCTGGACACAATGCCATTACAAGGCACAAACCTCCCTGCGTAGAGATGAGAATAAATTCTTTATCTGTAGCAAATCATCTACATAACTTTTTTTTTTACTGAATTAACTGGTTAGTTTTTAAAACTTTGATCTTACAGTACCCTCACTTTCTAAATGGATGAGTAACAAGCAATCAGTCTTACTGGACCAAACCAGATGTCTTAGGTCAAGAAAAGAAGAAGCTATTTCCTATTATAACAACAGACTGAAAAACTGCATGTAACAGGCATCACCAGAGAATTTAAGGGGCAGAGTTCTGGCAGGGAGAAGTGGAGGCATAGAAATGAGACGGTGAAGAGACAGTAATTTCCCATTTTACAAAAATAACTCTTCACAAACCATATTAGTTGTAACTAATTATAAACTAAGATCTGAAGTTTTCAGTGAAGTCTCCGTTACAGATGTATATTGTGCATTGCCACCGTCCAGGAACCTTAAAAGGTTAAAAATTTATGTTTTTCTCTATCCATAATTGTTTTCAACAGTAATTTTTTTTAAAATATTAAAAATAACAATAATGCTCAATGACAATAATTTAAACAAGCCCAAGAGATTTGCTATGCAGGGGTCTGAATAATATCTACTTTTTTCTACAGATTCTCTATAAACCTTGCTCACTTACAATACACATTATAAAACATCCCCCTCTAGCTGAATTAGACAACTGTTGAAAATGGATGATAACTAGAACAACAGGAATCTGCTATATTAGAATACTTGTCTATTCCCAAATTAAAGTAAATACAGTAACTTATTTTAATAATTTGTGTAAAAGTGTATTCCACTATGTACACAGTGCCTAAAAAAATCCCTAGTTTTACTATGCAGTAAAGTAGGTTTATGATAAGTAGATGGAAGTGTTTTATTAAGCTAAAGTAAAAAAATAAAATAAAAATAAGGTAACTCCTCCTCTCACGTGAAATAAACCCTTAGTGAAGGGGAAAAAACAATAGAAATGGTGGCAGAGTTAAAAAAAATAAAATAAAATAGAAAAATCGGTGACTTTTCAATATGAATGTTTTAAGGAACTGTACAAATAACCACCTCACTAACAAGCATGCTACAAGATATAGATCTTATTCGAGAAACATCAAGCAGAATTTTTTTGACTACATGGAGCCAAATTAATCTTCTGTTTTACTTCATGGATCAGAGTGGTCTACTAGTACCATCACTAAGAAAAAAAAATCAAATATTTAAAATTTTAAAGTTTAGTTTGAAACGTGCCTGATTTGGTTCAGAAAAGATTATTTACTCTATTTCAAAAAGCTTTCGGTGAGTGCTTTTTTCCCCCATTTTAAATTTCAATGTATCAAGGTTATTTACTAATACATTTTAACCAAACGATAGGCTACAGTTCAGAATAATTTCATATTAGTCTTATTTATTCCTGGAAGTCACTACTTTCTAGACAAAGGAATTTAAAGTTGAAATAAGTAGCTTATAATTTCAACATATGCAATAGTGAAGGAAGAACTGCCAATATACTCTCACACGTCATTTTGTTGGCTATAAAGTACTTTTTCACATGCATAACGCTACTTTTAAATCCTAATGTACAAGATACATATGTTTTTATTCCTCTAGTAATAGCAGAATTAGCTATTACTATTAGGCAAAAAAAGTTTTCTAAAATTAACTTTTATAGAAGCAAATACTGTTATATAGAGAATATTAAATGTTAATGAACATTTATCTTCCCTTTCTTTTCCACAGCACAGATATCACTAAAGCTTTCCACAATTGTGTGCTCCACTTCAGAAGCACAACCACCGTATATTCCAATGCAAGGCCCACTCCTTAGGGGGGCAAATAACTAAATAATTGTTTAATCAACATTCAATATATTTATATTAAGGTACTTCTTTACAAAGTATCCCTTGATTTATTTAAAAATAAGTCAGAATACATATTATGAATCCTACATACTGATAGTTTTTACAAAACATTTCTACAAAACATCCCTCAAACAGCATCCACTCTGCCCCACCCATCCACGACAGTTTTAAATCAATGACTTTAAGTGTTTCTCTTCCTTAAAGGTTTCAGAGCAGTAGCCGTGTTAGTCTGTATAAGCAAAAACAATGAGGTGTCTTTATGGCACCTTACAGGCTAACAAATGTATTTGGGTGCAAGCTTTCCTAGGCTAAAAGTCTAAAACCCACTTCACCAGATGCATGGAGTGAAAAATACAGCAAGCAGTATATATATTTATGTGCTGTAATACATACACATACTGCTTGCTGTATTTTTCACTGGATGCATCTGATAAAGTGGGTTTTAGCCCATGAAAACTTATGCCCAAATAAATGTGTTAGTCTCTAAGGTGCCACAAAGACTCCTTGTCGCTTTTCCTCTTCCTTTAAGTATTTTAAAAGGTTACTATACGTTTTACTTAAGCTACTGGACAGAAAGACACATTTATTTCTTTAAAGAAGTGGCTGGACGGTTTAACTTAGGCTGCTTGGGTTTTAGTTTTTCTGTTTTATTCTCTATGCAATGAAAACATGGTTGCCCAAACACTTTTGCTGGTAGCAACAACAGTTATTATACCGTGACGTTTTATGCAACCTAGAGACGTGGGGGAGTTTAGGGTTTGCTAAGTTTTGTGATTAAGTGCCTGGCCGCGCCAACAGTGGGCAGTTTGCTGAACTCAGCTCTCGCCCCCTCTGCGCGTTGGAACGGGGCAGACAATAAGGAAGTCGCTCCTGCTGCAGAAACGTTCAGCATCCGCAGCTGTGTTTCGGAAGCGGCAGCCGCTAGGCAGCGAGCTGGGAGCCTGGGCTCCGCACAGTTCCGGGTTGTTCACGCGTGTGACGGGTCTGTGCAGCGCGGTGCGGGGCCGCGGGGGACCCGCCAGGCGAGCGGCCCAGGTGGGTTTCGGAGGCGCGTGCGGAGTGGGATGCTGGAGGCGCAGCACTTACGATCTCGGAGCGGCCGTCCCTGCAGGCGTTCTGGAACCGGGCCTGCCGCTCCTCGTGGGGTCTGTCCCTGAAGCCGGTGTATTTAATCTGTGAGGAACACGAGGCAAATCAGAGGAGGAATCCCGCCCGGCCGCGAGAGATAAGGGCAGGCGGAGCGCGGAGATACAGCACCGCAGGCGGGCGCTGCCCTGCGGGACCGGGCTCGGGCGCCGCTGCGGTTGGGAGGTGCGGGCGCCACCGGGACGGGGCTCGGGGAGCGCCAGGGGCCGGGATCCCCAGGGGTCCCTCACCTCGCACTCGCGGCTCAGCTTCCTGAAGAACTCCTCGTTCTCGAACTTGCTCCTCTGGTCGGGGACAACCCGCGGCATGGTGGGGCCGCCGCTGCCTCCCCCGCGGAGTCCCGCGCCCCGGCGGCTCGCCCCGCTGCCCTTTGTTCGCCCCCCTCCCCTGGCCGCGCCGCCGCCTCGCGCCCAGTGCAGCAGCAGCAACAACCGCCAGAGCTCGCGCCGCCGCCGCTGCCGCCGCCGCGAGTCTCGAGCCCCCTCCCCCCCGACTTCCTCCCCGGCTCGTAAACTCCGGCCAAACAGCCGCACCATTCACAACTCCGGGCTGATGCTACCGCGCATGCGCGGCGCAAGCCGGGGGCTCGAGCTGCCGCCCCTCCCTGGTAGGCGCTGGGCGGGCGTGAGTCACCACCCCGCCCCCCCCCGGGTGGACCTCGGGAGCGGGGCGGTCGCCCCTCGCTCAGCCCGTCTCGCCGGCTTCCGGCTGAGCCCCCACAGGGCGGGCGAGACCTCCTCCCCCCACGCCCCTGAGTCCCGACAGGCTCCTGGCCGTGGAACCCCGCGGGGATCGGTCACGCGCCGCTACCCCGCGGGAGCTGGGACTCTTCGCCCTCAGCTGGGACACGGCGCCTCGGGGCTGGGCAGCGCTCTGGGCGGGCTTGGCTGCCCCATGCCAACCCCCGCGGGTGCTCCGGCTTGGCAGCCTGGTGCAGGCAGTTCAGACAGGCTCAGGTACTGCACCTGCCCCAGTGCTGGGAGTGGGGAGGTGTTAACCGCCCCCCCTCCCCCCGGTTTTCTCTGGGCTGTGGTGGTGTGTCGGGGAAAAAACCTCCCAGGCAAGAGCAGCACGTCTGCGTGCTGCCAGATCTGTTCCCTCTCCTTGGGTGAAAGGAGCTTCTGTGACCTATAACAGCCACGGATTAAAACAAACCAGAAGGGGCGATTGTTAAATTGACGGTCAGGCCCTAATTTAATCAAAGGGTGTCTGACAATGTTTGTCAGAGCTCCCTAACTTTTCTACTAGTGAAATATTTTGAAGGAGCACTAAGATTTTTCTGTGAATAAAAGGAAAATGCTATCTTTGCAGTTACTAATGGTGTTGACTATATGGGGTGGGATCCACACAGGTACTTAGGTGCTTAAATCCCACTTTTCCTTGCACCTTGATCCACAAAACTCCTGCTGAATCCTGGGGGTGCCTAAACGCACAGCCTAAGTTTCTGCCTCTGGGGACATGCTCTGCTGCCTCATTCTAGGCATTAGGAGATCTATCTCCCACCTAAGAGCAGGTCTACACTACAGCTTGGAGGGACACTCTGAGATTGATCCACCAGCGGTCAGTTTAGCAGGTCTAACGAAGACTCACCAAATCGACAGCGGATCACTCTTTGGTCGATCCCTGTACTCTATCCCCGACCAGAAGAGTAAGGTAAGTCATCTGGAGATTTTCTCCCATCAACCCCCCACAGTGTAGACCCTGCACGAACTCAACCTAAGATACGTCGACTCCAGCTATCTTATTCACATTGCTGGAGTTACATAGCTTAGGTTGACTTAGCCTGAGCCCCAGAGCAATTCACAAATCAGGGAAAGATAACCATTTGGTCACCTAAATCACTTGTAGGTCCTAATCCACTAGGCAGCCTCTGTACACACCTACTGGATCAGGTCCCATTCAAAATCCTGACAGAGGAGGAGATGTCATCATCCACTTTATAACTTTATCCCCATTGTTAGAGCACTCACTTGGGTTGTGGAAAACTCAGGCTCAATTCCCCACCTTTGGCTCAATGACTATTCCACTGTAAATACTTAAGTAGTTATTAGGCCACAGTGCAACAACAGAGATTTGAGGGAGCCCTACATCATAGCGTATTCTCCTGATAGCATTTGAACCGGGGTCTCCCAAATTCACCCCCGCCAGCAGAGAAGGGGAGTTTGAACCTGGGTCTCCCGTATCCTAGGAAAGTGTTTTAACCGGTGGGGTAAAGGTTAGAAGATTGGCAGTGGCAACCCCAGCCCATTTTGTGGAGAGCCTAACTCAGTCCTACAAGAAATCGCTTAAGCTCCCAAGCCACCTGACTCCAGGAAGTGGGATCCCATTTGTGTATCGCTAAACAGAACTAGGCACCTCCCTGCACCCCCGAAACATAGATACCTATCTCTGAGAGAGGGGCAGGGCTCAGACCACACCCTTCTCCTCAGCATCTCCCATTGGTTAGCTTACGCAGCTCCCCACCTAGCATGCTAGTGGATTGCACTCTGAGGTCCTGTCTCTCCCCATTCATTATATAAAGTGCCTAGGTCTGTAACATGGCTTTGTGGTTCACAATGTTGCTCCTGTGCTTTCTAGGTGAGATGATGCTCATCATTGCAATGGATAAGTCTCTTTGTGGATCCCATCCACAGTATCTTACATAAATGTAAGAATATGTAGACATTCCCGATCGGTACATTTACCAACTGATATTTGGCCATTTCTATTTCAGCAGCCTTTCTATTAAAGTTATAGCGAGGCTTGTCAGAACTAAATTTTTATAATATTGATGAATAATATTGATGTTTGTTTAAGCATTTTCCCCCATTTTTATCAATTTACATTTTCATTGTTGTAGGAGGGGGGGTGTCAGACCATAATTATTCAACAACAGTGGACAGCAAGATTTGTAAAGTTAAAGCTTTATAACCATTAAAACACAAATTGTGAACTTGATGGCAAAATATATAAAGTAAATATCCTTAATCAAACTATAGTAAGTTCCTAAGTGACATTTTTCTTACTTGCCTGTTTGTAAATTTCAATTATTATCAATGGAAATATTTGTCAGTTTGTGTGTGCATGGTGAAATTAACATTGGTAAATGTCAGCAAATAAGAGTTTAATCCTTCCGAGCCTAGTTAAAGCATATTAAATATATAGATCCCTTGGTAAGGAAATGAGGCTTTATAGTCTCCTAGTAACATGTTCTTAACTTTACATATGCTCATGCAAATTGAGAGAGCAAAGTTAAGCCTGGATGGGAGTCATGATTTGCATGCAGTCCTTGTAAATTAAGAAGGAACAGATGATATGAACAAAGCGGCTGTATCCTTTATTTATTTATTTCTAGACTTTCATACTTTAGGATTTTATTATTGTTGGGGTTTTTTTTGGGGGGGGGTGGAGTTGTGGTAGAAGAATTATTGTATGGAAAGTTTAATACATTTTCCACTTCTCCATACTTTCAACTTTACTAATGATTAATCTTTTTTATTAATTTCTTATTTTTAGTATTAGTGTACCTTTTACCATTACAATTTTCTCTGTCTAACCTATTTAAAGGTTACATGACAACAAAATAATTGGACCAACTTTTATTGGTGGAAGGGACAAGCTTTTGAGCTTCACAGAGCTCTTCCTCAGGTCTGGAGAAGGTAATCAGTGTGTCCAAGCTAAATACAAGGTGGTATTTACCTTGGACCCTCCTGGTTATCTTCTCCAGACGTGAAGAAAATTATTGGTCCAATAAAAGATATCACCTCACCCACTTTCTCTCATATCCTGGGACCAACACAGCTATAACAGTGCAAACAACAAAATAATTGACAAATATTTATTATTTCTTCTAGTTATGGTCAAAGTGAAGAGAAACTATATTTTGATTGACATCATAATAAAATAATGCTAATAAATAGTTATACTCAAATGTTTACTTCTTAAAGTAAGTGAACTTCTAAGGCAGGCAAAACATATTTAAAGAACCAAAGAAAAAGGTTATATACATGTCTCCCAGCAGGATCAACAGCATCTGCTAACAGTGTGGCCTCTCAAGAGAACTGCCAGTTTTTTACAGTAGCGATCCAGCTGCTTCCTGATTGTCAGTAATCCTTCACCACCTACTATTACTTCCCCCAATTTACGTCCCTCTTCCAAACTTAATGTTGTCTCCAAATAAAGTTTCCAAAAATATGTACCAGGTCAAAACAAATTTGATTATTGGCTGTGAAACCCTTCAATAAGAAATGGGACTTGATAATCACCCAACAATTTGTTAATTTCACCTTGGCATATATTTCTTCCACATTTTATTTGGAGGCAGAGTTAAGTTTGACTGATTTCTTCCCCACTACCCTTTACATGTCACTTGGCTTCTTTAAGTTTTCATCTGCTCTTCTCTGCAGTGTTTTTGTTTAAATAAAACCAGGCAATAATATTAGTGGAGTGCTTGCAAGAGAACAAAACACTGCCTCCTCTTTGTTGCCTCCATTACTCTTAACACAGAAACAGGGCAGGAAAGTCCCCTGACAGCTAACTACTGATTGTGAAACACTGGCACAAAATAACATGTATTACTCCATGCATTTTTTTTCTGTGTCTTTAAGCTGAGCTGATATTTTAAAATTCACATCTACTCTGAGAAATGACACCTTCTTACTAAACAGATCTGGTTCCTATTTATAAAAGCAGATAAGACTCTTAACAGTGATAAAACCATGTTTTTCTGTTTTTTTATTTTTGGTAGGGTGACCAGATGTCCTGTTTTTAAAGGGACGGTCCTGTTTTTTGGGACTTTCTCTTACATAGGCGCCTATTACCTCCCACCCCCATCCCATTTTTTCACAGTTGCTGTCTGATCATCCTGACTTTTGGGCACTGCAGAACCATCACAGCAAAGAATGAGCTGGATATAGTTTCTTGTGCATAACCAACACAATTGCTTACTAAGTTCCTCTCAGTGACACCTATGCAAATCTTTTGAAGACCCTGAGGTTGCACAGGTGTCACCAAGGGTCTAATTTGGACTGCAGATTCTTTCACGAGATAAGAATGTAGCCTGCCTGTTAGCTCTGTAATGGAGTCTGCATTCAGAAACTAGAAATAATTGAGCATCAATAAACATGTTGCTTTTACGGTCGCTTTTCAGAGCAGAACTGCTTTTCAAAGTAACTTCTATACATTTTTAAGACATATGAATAACTTGAAGTAGGAAGGCGCTTTAATATTTACAGAGAGGTTATTTCTGAGCAAGGGAATTTTATTCAAATTAGAGGTTGTGTATATGCTGTGGTTACTAAGTTCTCTTCCACAAAGAACGCCTTCATTCCTTAGGTTGCAGTTACTGATGAGCATTATTTGAAGTGCAAGGTACAGATGCTGTGTCCCTTTTTATCTAGATTTCATGTATTGTGCAAATTAATCAGCAGGATGTGTGTGTGCACTAAACCATTGATGTGTGGCATTTGGAGCATAATCAAATACTGCTGGTATGTATATACAAGCCAATCACAGTTCAATTAATATAACAGACTATTGGAAAGGTATAATTATGAGCACTAAGTGTGAAATTCAGTCCATTCACATAAAGCCCTAGTGTTCAGGTTCTCTCCTGTACCCCTAGCCAAGCTGGATTTCCATACATGTACAACTGGTGCTCCGTCTGTAGCCCCTTCACACCAATTGGGTAGGGAATTGTAGATCCAGTGACCCCATAAAAACTGTGGATCCAAAGCCTCTTCCTTTGACTTCCCCCCAAACCATTCCAGCCCACTTCCAAAGTGATCTTCTTTGCCAGGCCAGCATCAGCTAAATCCATCATGTGGTCCAAAGACCCCCTACATAACTCTGATGGGGGTCTTAAGTGGTACAAAGGGCCTTGGTCTAGTCTTCTGTACCAGGGTGAATTTCAGTCTGCTAGACTATACATATCTAATGAATCAAAGCAATTGCTTTGTGAAGAAAAAGTGATTTTTATTTAAAAATATATGTGCACCATATCTCTCACCGAATCAGAGCCTGCATAATGTTACAGCTAAATGGGAGGTAGTGTTTCCTAGTGGACAGAGCATTGGAATGGGATGCAGGAGATCTGGGTTCTACTTTGCCATTGGCTTGCTGTATGACTGTGGGCAAGTTATTTCCCTCTCTGTGCATCAGTTTTTCTTTCTGTAAACTGGCTATAATGATACTGACCTCCTTTGTGTAAAAGTGAGATGGTGTTATTATTTTCATAAACTTCTATGACATTCTTTTACCAGCAATTATATGGTTAAAAAAAGATAAGGACATGCAGAGGCATAAAAAGCTACGTTTTGATATCCAGTAGCATTAAATTTGTGATGCCACAAAGAGGAACCCTGATTAGTGAACTAGGCAATACCACAGGCAAACAACTTGTCATAAAAACGAGGAGTCCGGTGGCACCTTAAAGACAGCTTTATTCGGGCATAAGCTTTTGTGGGTAGAAAATCCACTTCTTCAGATGCATGGAGTATTCTTCAGATACCAGATTCCTCGTTGTTTTTGTGGATACAGACTAACACAGCTACCCCTCTGTACTTTGAACCCATCATAATAAGTTGAAAGTCAGTTCAGATTCTTTCAATTAGTAAAGGGAATGCAGACATTTTTCTAGAAACCAGCATGGAATGCAGACTTCAGAACATCAGAACCAATTATTCATCTGATGATGCAATGTGGATTGAATTATACAATTACAGAATTAAACAGATTTTCCCAGAGGGCTACTTGACTTTTTCATACCTATTCATTATTAGAAACATGGATGAGTAAACTGATACCAATTTGCATGATTCTACACCATTTATGTACAGTTAGACAATGGGACCCTGGGAGCTGCCTATTGAAAAAGCTTTTCCTTTTAAAGATTGTGGCATAAACTGAGAAAAGGAAGAACATCCAGACTCCTGTTTCTAAAACTCATGAGAATATCATTTTAACTGGGCAAAAGGCATAATTCACGCATGCCTGCACACATAAAAAAATCAGCATTTAGAAAAATTGTAATAATCTTGTAATTGCCACCATTATTTTTATTGTTATTTTCTTTGAAGGGGGATGCTCTGGTACAGATAATCACTAAGAATCTGTTCATGTGCTCAGGAAAAGAGAAATATTAACTGCTTAACATATTAATATTCATATTACATCTAACGTACAAAGCATAAAAGTGCCATACAAATTGGAGACTGTGACCCACAGAACTTACAGTCTAAACTGCGTCAGGACTTTTTTAAAAATAAAGACTGTCAAGCAGTGAGAAAAATGGGCCAGATCCTCAGTCCCAATATAGCCCTTTATGGTGTCCTGACAGTGCAGAGGGGCTATAAAGCTGCCCGGCACTCACCCAGCATGGAGGAATCTGTGGGTGGCATAAAGCTGGCATAACCAGAAGGACTGCCTGGAGTGTGGTCAGAGTGGTGCTCCAGCAGACAGCAGTCCCCAGCTGATGTTACAGTCCCTTGGAGTCTATTATTAGCCAGAACTAGTTAGAACTGGGAATGGGACTGGAAATAACGACTCCTGGCCAGTCTCGGAATGAGGGTGTGGGCCCTGCACCAAGCCATTTGGCTGGACCTGAGGATTAAAGACATAAACTCCATTCCCTGAAACGACAATGGGTGTAAAATAGGATTAACTCCATGTCACTCCCTTGAGTTACAGTGGTGTCAAGCGAGAGACTCAAACCCAATGCATGTAATCAAATAGCCCATCACTGCAGTCCTCTTGAGAAAATATCATCCTGAATACAGCATGGCTTAGAAACAGGAGCTATTCTATCTTAGCCCTACTTGAATTGACAGTTTTGAGGTATTTCAAAAGTCATCAGTGAGGGGGAGAAACCATAGATCCTGTCTTGCCAGGAAAAGGGTGGTCAGTGGGCTGCCATAAATTTAGACAACTGGACAGGTTCCAGGACAGCAGAAGGTCCACATTTCATCAGGGCTGGGTAGTCTGCCAGCTACATAGGCCCTGTTGCAGGCAAGTCAGCTTTCTCTAAATATGCTCGGGAGAAGCTAAATATAGTTTTTGCAATTTCAAGTCTCAGCCTTTAGATTCCTATACTAGCTAGATTTAAATGTAACAACACTTCCATTTAGTTATTTTTTATTTGTGTTTATCTTATGTCTCTTCCTCTGGGTTGTTAATATCAGTGTATCATTAATATAACTCTAAAAATATTCTGTGCTTTGACTTTGTTGATCCAAACTAAACTTGTGGCTAACATCTGAGAGGGGGAGAGAGAAAGAGGTTGTGTGTATAAATCACATGTATCAGGTCCTAAAATCACTCACCTCTGCTCCTGCATGACCAGAAGAGAACATTTTCAAATCCAAGATGTGTGAGCCAAAAATGTGGAGATGCCAGCTACTATCAGAGTCCTAACTTGAGATGGCTGGGGAGAGTGAAAGTTATAGTGGAAACTGACAAATAGGGCCTGATTCTGATCTCTCATGTTTAAATTCATGAAACAGCACTGGTTTCAATGTTAACCATTGTTACTCCATTTAACCCAATAAATTACTCTTAATTCACACCACTGTCAAATCAGAATCAGGCCCACAGATTATGACCTGTGCGCAGTCACTACTCTCTAGTTCTGAAATTGAGACAGGAAGCAAGGATGTTTTCACAGTGACAGTGTGTGCAAACACTCCCCTTTCTATTGTGTTTGTTACTGTGATGATTGTACTAGGTGACAGCATAAGGCAAATAATTATTAAGAGGAAAAACTACAAACTTGCACGTACAAAAATAAGACATTTTAGCTATACGGTAAATTTAGTAAACCTTTTTGGCTTGTGTGCCTTCAAATAACTCTTAAATGATAACTTATTGCAATGAATAATAACAGCAGCCTTGCTCATACAGTCATTAAAAGCACATCTCTTCTCATTTTCAAGAAGTGTTTATCTTCACATGATTTATTATTTGGGGGTTGAACAAGGTATCAATCTGGAGCTTCTAGAATCTATAATACATTACAGTCACACATTGCTTGTATTCCAACATATACAAAGGAAAACAATACATAGATTATTTTTGGTGGCATACCATTTCTTCATTAATGTTATATTCAATACATCTGTTAACTGAAACATTACAAGTGACATCATTCTTAAAACAGGTAATGTACAGAATTATGGCTACTCTGAGTATGATGCTTTCAAAAGTGCTTGGGAGATGATCCACAAAGGGATTAGATGCTTAACTGCCACATTGGATGCCTAAATCGAACATTTAGATCCTCAAAGCAACTGCCACTCAACCGCCTTTTAGCCCCGGCACACCTAAATTCTCTAGATGCTGAAGTTTCCATCAGTAAAATCCTCGAGGTACCTACATTTCTGCAGGTGGGTGCCACCTCATAAGAACATAAGAACGGCCGTACCGGGTCAGACCAAAGGTCCATCTAGCCCAGTATCTGTCTACCAACAGTGGCCATTGCCAGGTGCCCCAGAGGGAGTGAACCTAACAGGCAATGATGAAGTGATCTCTCTCCTGCAGTCCATCTCCATCTGATAAACAGAGGCTAGGGACACCGTTCCTTACCCATCCTGGCTAATAGCCATTTATGGACCTAACCACCATGAATTTATCCAGTTCCC
>NC_133787.1:8397832-8405283 GCF_003597395.2 Chelonoidis abingdonii | reverse complement strand
ATCTGTACACAGTATTCGAGATGTGGGCGTACCATCGATTTATATAAGGGCAATAATATATTCTCAGTCTTATTCTCTATCCCCTTTTTAATGTTTCCTAACATCCTGTTTGCCTTTTTGACCGCCTCTGCATGCTGCGTGGACATCTTCAGAGAACTATCCATGATGACTCCAAGATCTTTTTCCTGACTCATAGCTAAATTAGCCCCCATCATATTGTAAGTTGCCCCACAAAAATCAGCAAAAAATTCAAATAAAAATTAGTAGATTATAAAATCCAGTTTTTACCTTGAAGTCCACATAACACTAACATATAATTACCTTATGCAATAAAAAACTGTTCCACAGCATAGTTATTAAAAATAAAATCCTGCAGCATTTACATACACTTCCATAGTCCACACAGTCAACTTGCTTCATAATACCAATTGATTTACTATTATTTATTATTTGTATTCTGGTAGTTTCAAGAGGCCCCGAGTGAGACCAACGCTCCATTGTGCTGGAAGCTGAATTAACGCAGGAAGAGACAGTCCGCTGCCCCAAAAAGTTTATAATCTAATTACACATTCAGGGCTTATACAGGAAGTCTGTGGCAAAGTCAGGAACTGAACTCAGATATCTTGAATCCAAGTCCATAGCTATTTATAAAAGATATTCTTCATCAATGCATTATAGTGCAAGCAAACTCACAGAACTCTGACCTGAGGGACTATATACCTTTAGCAATCTTTACTGCACATTCTGCAAATGGTATGTAAATTAATGCTGTAGCTGGAATGGAGATTCTTTATCTAGTTGCACCTGACTTACATCAGTACTGAGAAAGTAAAGACAAGCTCATGCCTTGGGTGTGTATCTGCCTTTCTGCCCTCCCTCCCCTTATTTTAATAGAGTGCTGTAGTTTTGTTCTCACTGATTTTATCCTTTGAGAATTTGGAAGTGATTTCAAAGATGTGAGGAATGGTAGTAACTTTATTCTCAGATTTTTTTCTCTGCTGCTGCAGTAGTTTGTCTTTATTGAATGTAAATTACTACGGTCCCAAACCTGGAACTGGATCCAAGTGGGCAGAGCTTTGCACCAGCACAAAGTTCCCATTAACTTCAGTGTGGCTCTGGGAGAGCACAAGAGTCCATCCATGCAGATCTGATTGCAAGATCAAGGGCTAACTGTGTACTCCTTGCTTATGTCCAAAGGCAGATTCCCCAGTACACCTTACCATAAGATTTTTTCTTCCCTTAGTATTATAACCTCTAATCTGCATGTTTGTATGTTTCTCTCCCCTTCAGGATTATGTTTCCTAAAGGAAGGGAGGAAGAATAGAAAAATTCACATCAATTGGCATTACAACAGCAAGGGATAAATGATGACAGGAGTAGGGATTTACCCCCCCACACCCTTCACCTCTCAGTTGCCTTGCTGGTCTATTTTGGCCATTCAGCTTTTGGGAAAGTCCAATTATGCTAGAAATTGATGCTTTAAATAAACTGGGGGGCACTTCAAAAGTTTCACAAGAAAGAATTCTAGTGGCTATTCAAACCCTACAATCTAAATGTGATTCATGTGAATCAAAGTCGGATCTGGTTTCATCAGAGATTCTAGCTCTTGAACAAAGAACCTCAGCTGCTGAGAAAAACCATGTGAAAGTTCTGCGAGGAAAGAGTAATGCAACTCAGATGCAAAATGAGACCCTCTTATTAATACACTAATAAAAGGTATCACTCCTCTACACAGAAATACTGAGTTTTATAGATATTATAGTCTTCTACAAACGATTACTGTACCTCAATGCTAGTAGAATCCACCTGAATCTATCTCATGAGATGTAACTCGATGTGTCTTGGCATCAAAAATTCATGCACTGGAGAAAAAAAGAGTTTTATCATTTCCCTCATAAAGATAGTTAAGGTACATACATACATATAGTACTGTAGTCCTAACACCAGGTGGCAGAACTTTCAGCAGGTTTTCTTCTGTAACCTGCTGATAGCTGTATTCCTCAGTCCCATAGGAAAGGCCATAGGTACTTGAAAAGTTTAGTATCCCAGGGAAGTCAATTCCCAATGAATGTATGAAGATGGGAGAAATCTGTTCCTTCCCCACTAGAAACATCTCTATCTATTTCAGTCTATGAATTATTTGCAGTCCATCAGGCACAAAGCTACTACTGGCTACCCCTGTTGACTACATCAAGATAAAAGTAGGACCCTTCATTTTTGTTTTTATTTTATTTAATTTGTCCCGGGAATTTATCTGTGTTTATTACTACCACAACAAAAACAGGTGGAAATCAGTGCAAAATAATTTTTCTGGGTAAATATCACGGTTTATTCTGGTGGACGGAAGGACGGGGGGAAAGGTATTCAGTAGATCAATGTTTTGATGAACGGAATTCACTGTGGCCCGCTGCAGAACTAAAACACAACTCAAAACACAATGCCACCTCTGAGTTTAAGAAAATAACATCTCTAGTTCCCAAATAAAACTTTTCAGGTGAATAAACAGTTTACTGTTGTAGACTTACAAATGTTTATAGGCTAATAGTTCTATTTAATAATTGGACCACACCATTTGCAGCGCATACATTCAACTTCATCCTTTTCTCCTGTTTTTGTTTTTTTTTTTAAACTTTCAAATACTTCCATGTGTTCTGAAATACGTTTTGATACCGATTTTCATTTTCTTCCCATGTTAGTATGTCAGCTATTTAAACCATTATCTGCTAGCAGTTTGAAATGTGCATGTGGTGGGCATGAGATTCACAAATACGTTCAGATGCGCATGCATTTCAGAGTTTGCATGCGTGCCTGTTTTTTTATTATGTGTCTCTTCTAGACTAATGCAGAGCCTTACTTCACCAGGCAGCTTTGTATATACATCCAGAGAATGTGTTATCGTAATACATGTATCTCATGCAATGCATTGTATTTTTCTAGTAAAACAAGTTATTTTGTATATATTTGAATGATACAAAAGTAGGGTAAAAATAGGAAAAAACCTGAATAATACTTTTTTTGTAAAACCTGGGATTATTTTTCAGTAAAAATCAGTTGAAACTGAAAATGAAGGGGCTTAGATATAATTTAAACAGGATGACTCTGCCTCCTCTTTTGATCAGCGCTGAAACTTCAAATTCCCACACCAAGCTACACAAATAATGTAAGTGCTAATCATACTATCCTGTGAGCCCATTTATCCGTCTAAGTACAGCATTAGTAAGAACAACATCCTTACAGAATATCTACTTAACTTTTGAAGTAAATGTCTCTGTCTGTTTTTCTTTCTTTTTCTTTCCTTTCCTTTAATGCTTCTGTTGGTTTCCTTTTATCCCCTCTATCTCTTTGTTACCTCACTTCCCAGCCATTCGCTGACATTTCACCCGGCTTTATAATAGCACTTCTTCCCCTCTCCACTTTCACTCTCTAGGCCTCCCAAATGTCACTGATCCCAGCTGAAATATCACTCACAGCCAGGGCTGCAGGAAATGAGCAAGGTTCTTCTGACAGCTCCTGCTCGTGGTTACTAGAGGCTGCTGCTGCTTTGCAAAACTTGGGATTCCACAGGGTCCTTCTCTCCCTATCTTCACTCAATAGGCCTCTCAGGGTATGTCTACATTGCAATTGGGATGGGATGTGGAGGCATACCTGAGCTGGCTCTGATCAAGCTTCCTCTCTAAAAATAGCAGTGTAGCCATCCAAGGATCCTGGGCAGGACTGTATTCAGGTGGGTAGCCCATGCCAGGGTTTGTGTCACTGCAGCTACACTGCTGTTTTTAGCAAGCTAGCTCAAACAAAGTTAGGCCTGGTCTACACTACAAACGTAGGTCGATAGAAGCCACGGTAAGTTGATCTAATAATGTATGTGTCTACACTACCAAGTCCCTTATGCTGACCTACGTTGCCCGTAAAGTCAACTTCCATATTCCACTTCTGTGAGAGGCGAAGCGCTTCATTCAACATCCATGGGTCGACATGGGGGTAATGTAGACACTATGTTGTGTAATTCGAATGTATTGGCCTCCAGGAGGTGTCCCACAGTGCTGCACTGTGACTATTCTGGAGAGCACTTTCAACTTCACTGAATGGCAGCCAGGCACACAGGAAACAGCCCCTCCCCTGTAAAAGCCCTGGGAACTTTTGAATTTTCATTTCATGTTTGATCGGCGTGGAGAGTTCACCAGGACAGCTGATCATGGAGACTCAAGGCTGCAGACACGCTCCAGCATGGAGTACACAGGAGATGGTGGATCTTATTGCTGTGTGGGGAGAAGAGTCTGTGGAGGCAGAGTTTCAATCCAGCAGAAGAAGCGTGACATCTATGCCAAGATCACACAGGGTATGGGGGAGAAGGGCTGCACCAGGACACGCATCAGTCCCACATGAAATAAAAGAGCTTCGGCAAGTGTACCAGAAGACCAGGGTGGCGAACAGTTGTTTTAGTTCTGCCCCACAGACCTGCCGCTTTTATAATGAGCTGCATGCGTTTATATATGTATAGCTACCCACAGTGCACTGCTCTGTGCATCGATGCAAGCACTGCTAAGGAGAGTGCACTGCTCTGACACAATGAGCGTGGTGTGGACACGCAAGATCGACTTGATTAGTTTGGAGTCTCGATGTCGACTTACAGAAAGTTGACTTAACTTTGTAGTGTACACAGGGGGTCCTCGTTTTGGAATGCCTACATGTGCTGTAAATGTGCCACCCAGTTGCTGTGCAGACGTACCCTCAATGTAACACGGTGGAACTGAATGTAGGCAAGTGGAGAAAAATGTCAGAACCAACTACTTCATACTCTCTCAAGCACCTTCCTTGTGGCCCTGAGCACTGGGAATGCATCCCACACCTGGGAAGGTATGATGAGGAGGCAACATGCATGCATGAGTGGGAACCACTACTCTGGAGTGAGAGACATGTTATGGGAAGAACCAGGAGATGGACTGGGGAGCATGGGGATAGAAAGGCAGGAGAGTGGAAGGTGAGCAGGACAAGAGAAGTAAGTGAAAGAAAGGGTGGATGAGACTAGATCATTGTGGGGGAAAGGGCCAGTGGAAATGGAAGCTAGGCTAGGAAGAATCATCATCAGGGAGTGATGCTGGTGATGGGAAAAGGAGATAAGGGAGAGACTGGGACATAAAGAAACATAAAATAAAATAAAGGAAAGGTTGCAGGCAGTAACTCCTGTGGCTAGTTCACACAGTGGGAATCGGGAAATCTGGATTATATTCCCATCTGTGTAACAGCCTCACTGTCTGACCTTGGGCAAGTCATGCCAGTACATTGTGCTTCAGTTTCCCCCTCTGTAAAATTGTGATAATATATTCCTCCCGCATAGGTAGGTGAAAAGTGCCGTACGATTCTTGAATGAAAAGTGTAGCCAAACATTTATGCTGCTTATATTTACTATTAGAATGGGGCACAAGCTGAATTAGGATAAGGTCACTTGCATCCATGAAAATGCCACTCAAAAGTTTGGTTTTATTTGTGCTATTTGTAGATACCTAACCAGGTACCTGAGTGGATAAAGGATAAAAAAGGATCATGACACATTCATATGTATCCCGTTATGCACCCATTTCTGAGCCATACAGTCAAGCAGCCATGTGCAATATTTAGATCCCATTTCACAATGTTATATGCCTCTAATTTCTTGTGCTGTTGCCAGGACATGGACTTTCATATATAATTTCTTGGAAACATTATACGGTGTTTTGAAAATCAAACCCACACATTTAAGTCTGAAACTGTCTGTAATTCACCTCAGGACATATTATATAACCGTATCTGGGATTTTCTTTTTTGTTCATGGAAAGTGTATTGTTAATATTTGATAAGTAACAAAACACAGTGAGGCCTGAACTAATAAACATGTGATGCAGAATTTGAGAAATAGTTAAATCAAGAGGTGTACAGTATCTTTTGGACGGAAATATCTGGGTCTCCAAAATACCATTTCTCTGAACTGCCTTTGAACTTGAGAAGTGCTGCCATCTATACAGGATACAAAGCTGATTATGCCTTTTCTCTGTAACAAAACATATGTACTCAGGGAACATATGAGTCTTCAGAAAGTTAGTTTACAGGAGATCAAAATTCAGCACTTCCATCTTCACTAGCACTTCCAGAAAAGTAGCCCAGCTTCATTTTCTCCAATAAGAGTATACTTCTTTGCATTTTCATATCACTTGTTGTTCAAGGATCTCAAAGCATTTTACAGACATTAATGAAACCTCACAACATCTTGTAAAATCAAAATCTTCTCAGTTTTAAAGTTGTGTAGACTGAGGTGCAGCAAGGTTGTGCATTGCCCAGGTCGTAAAATGAGTAAGCAGTAACTAGAACCCAGAACTTTTGACTCCCAGTCATAACAACAAAACCCAGTTATAACAACAGTTATAACAGTTATAACAACAAAACCACTCAAAACCACTCTTCCCTATCTTTGCCCACAGATAGGACACTTTATCCTACTGCGTTACGACAGTAGGCTGGAATTATGAGATAGCATTAAATCCTATTCTATCCTGTTCAGTTCTTTTTCCCCTCAAGTCAAGTATCCTTTCAGGAACTCTCAAACTGTCCTAGACAACTTCCTCCTCTTAACTTCATGTATTTTTCCTTTAAACTCTTTATCAGTCTCTCATCAGTTTCTTAATAGATTGAGCTTTTGCTATAACATATACTGTTCCGCCGCATTTCTGCTCTCAATGCAATTATACTCTGACTTTCAGTAACAGTACATCCCTTCTTAGGGTTTCTTTCTTTAGCTGACTTACACAGCTAAGCTACAGAGCTACCTATGGAACTACTGAGAAAGTAAAGTGTTGGATTCACTGTTTACAAAGACCTGTGGCTACGCCCAGCATTATTGTCTTCAGTTCATTGACATTCATGGGGAACCACCAGCCTTACCTCAGAGTGTGGTCCCAGATTGTTCCCATCAGGTTCTTGCTGGCATATTGTTTGGTGCGGGCAACTGTATGAGGAAAAACGATCATTAATATATGTCGTGGTTCCTTCCCCACTCTGAACTTTAGGGTACAGATGTAGGGACCTACATGAGAACCTCTAAGCTTAATTACCAGCTTAGATCTGGTTTTACTGCCACCACCCAAATCCTTTAAGAGTGATTTGGGAAACTCTGTCTACCGTCTCCCAGACTATCTCCCTCCCAGTAGCCTTGAGAGACTTCTCCACCAAGTTCCTGGTGGACACAGATCCAAACCCCTGGATCTTAAAATAAGGAGAAATTAACCATTCCCCTTTCCCCCCCACCAATTCCTGGTGACTGCAGATCCAACCCCCTTGGATCTTAAAACAACGAAAAATCAATCAGGTTCTTAAAAAGAATGCTTTTAATTAAAGAAAGAAAGGTAAAAGTCATCTCTGTAAAATCAGGATGGAAAATAACTTTACAGGATAATCAGATTCACAGAGCCCAGAGGAACCCC
>NC_133787.1:8345507-8397109 GCF_003597395.2 Chelonoidis abingdonii | reverse complement strand
TATCAGAGGGGTAGCCATGTTAGTCTGGGTCTGTAAAAGCAGCAAAGAATCCTGTGGCACCTTATAGACTAACAGACGTTTTGGAGCATGAGCTTTCGTGGGTGAATACCCACTTCGTCAGATGCAGGATTCTTTGCTGAGTTGTATGTATTGCACTGGAGAAATATGGCCTCAGTTCAGGAAAGCTTCTGTATTCAGGAAGGGGCCTTAAGCATGTATTTAAGTCCTATTGACTTCTGTGGGGTTTAAGCACACACTTTGGTACTGTCCCGAATCAGGGCCTGTAAGACTGATTTTAAAAACAAACAAACAAACAACAAAAAGCCCCTGAGTATAAATATTAGAAGGCTGCTTAATGCAGCAAAGGAGTGCTTCAACTAACAGATCTTGTAGAGGTGATGTCTTGTAATAACTGGGGTACAAACTGGTCTTTGAATTGGCATATTTCATGATATATTTATATGAGTCGGAAGGTGGATTATAATCTGTAAAGTTTTCCAGCTCTCTATCGGCTTTAGAAAATATTCCTGGAAGCATGTGGTGTTTGATGAACTCTTTGAAATGTTTTCCTTGGATTGGATAGTGTGTTGAATTTTGATTACGGAAATATACACTAGTAGAAGTTCTGCAATGATGGATTAACAATTTCCTATCATTTTGTTAGGCTTATCATTATTTTAGCTGGAATACATTTGTGCCAGTTAAATAATTCCACAGATGCACTGATTTATTTGGAAAAGAAAAGCATTTGAAAGTAAATTTTGAAACAAAGACCGTTTTAATCAGAAAAAGTAACTCCAGACTTTTCAAAGCAGACCAACCATTTTCCAAGCTGGGGCAACTTAAAAGTCTTTCCACTCTGTCAATACAGCTTGGGTTGAAGTGAGTGGTTTCTAAAATCAGATGCAGAACTCTTTAGGCTTCTGCAGTGCTGTTATTAGATGTAGCACTATGCCACCGAGCTAGCCTGGGCTTCCTTCTTCTGTAATCATCTGTGGCTGAGCTGTCCTGATTAAGAATGTCGGAAATGATCCCTTTGTGACTTTTTATAAAATATTTAAATCTTCATTGGGGCAGGGACTGGAACCTGAGTATCCCGGGTGAGTGCTTTAACCCCTGGGATATAGAGTCATTTACATTCCCCCTCTCTCTGGCCCAATGAATATTTAAGTATTTTATACAAAATGGAACAACTTCTACAGGAGACACAGAGACTAACCCCAGAATACCCTGTTGCCCAGTGGTTAGAACACTCACCTGGAAGGAAGGAGACCAGGGTTCAAACAGCATATCCTGGGTGAGCCCTCTAACCACTGGGTGTAAAGAGGACACTACCTCCTCCTCCTGTAGCTGTGTTTTATGCAGGGCCTGATCCAGTAGGCAAGGTGGGGAAACGCCTAGTCTGAGGATCCCTCTAGGGCTCAGGCACTGAGCAGCTTAGCAGCATCCAAATTAGACGAAGGTTTCTAACCATTAGAAGAGTGAAGTTCTGGAACAGCCTTCCAAGGGGAGTAGTGGGGGCAAAAGACCTATGAGGCTTCAAGAATAAGCTTGATAAGTTTATGGAGGGGATGGTATGATGGGATAGCCTAATTTTGGCAATTAATTTGGCAATTAATCTTTGATTATCAGCAGGTAAATATGCCCAGTGGTCTGTGATGAGATGTTAGATGGGGTGGGATCTGAGTTACTACAGACAATTCTTTCCTGGGTGCTGGCTGGCGAGTCTTGCCCACATGCTGAGGGTTTAGCTGATCGCCATATTTGGGGTCGGGAAGGAATTTTCCTCCAGGGCAGATTGGCAGAGGCCCTGGAGGTTTTTCGCTTTCCTCTGCAGCGTGGGGCATGGGTTACTTGCTGGAGGATTTTCTGCAGCTTGAGGTCTTCAAACCACAATTTGAAGACTTCAATAACTCAGACATAGGTATAGGGGTTTGTTTACAGGAGCTGGGGTGTGGTGAGATTTCTGGCCTTGCGTTGATTGCGGAGGTCAGACTGATTATCATAGTGGGCCCTTTCTGACCTTAGTCTATTGAGGTTGTGAAGGCTAGGAATATACAGCCTTCTGCTTACGGCGACTCTGTCTTACGTATGGCGTTTAAAAGAGAACTGGATAAATTCCTGGAGGTATATGATCTATTAATGGCTATTTAGCCAGGAATGGGTAAGGAAATGGTGTGTCCCTAGCCTCTGTTTGTCAGAGGATGGAGATGGATTGCAGGAGAGGATCACTTGATCATTGCCTGTTAGGTTCCTTCCTCTGGGGCACCTGGCATTGGCCATGTTGTAGACAGATACTGGGCTAGAGTGACCCTTGGTCTGACACCTGTCTGGGCCTTTCTTTGTCTTATGAGGTGGCACCCACCTGCAGAAATGTAGGTACCTCGAGGATTTTACTGATGGAAACTTCAGCATCTAGAGAATTTAGGTGCTCCAGGGCTAAATGGCCTTTGAGTGGCAGTTGCTTTGAGGATCTAAATGTTCGATTTAGGCATCCAAAGTGGCAGTTAAGCATCTAATCTCTTTGTGGATCATCTCCCAAGCGCTTTTGAAAGCCTCACCCGAACTGTGCATATGACGTAGAGAACAGACTGGACTGGACATTGAATGTATGAAATATTACCGGATTCATTAACAAGTACAATTGTCAACTTTCTAAACATCTCGTCTACCCGTTCTAAAACCTGCTGAGATACTCTACTCGTCTTAAGCTAATTGCAAACTTAGATTAATGGCATATCGTCTTGTTCCTTATACACCTGCTACTGGAAAACAACATAATAATTCACAGAGACATAAATTTCAGAGAGAAGAGATTGTTAGATTCTATAGATTTAAAGAGAGATTTGAGTAACGTGCAGTAATTATAGCCTCTGTGGGCAGCAAATGTTGTAGTTAAGATTGCTTTCCTTTGATTAATATGCCTGTATCTTTTTTACCTATTAAATAGCTCAACCTGAAGAATAAACATTCAATATGCATTGTCCAACAAATACTGCCTCGGTGTTACATATTTAGTATCTTCAATAAATTAAGCCATAATTGCATTCACTAGCTTATTATGAATGGCCGTTTAAAATAATAAACAACCAAAGACAATTATTCAAATTGATATTAAAATATCATATCAAATAAATAAAAATAAGTAGTAGAGAACTCAATGAGTGGATCTGGACACTGTGGGCAGATGAATATAGAAGCTTTCACTTATGGGACTCTGGTTCAAATTTGACCAAGATGAGTAACGACTCAGAGCAATTGATCTCAGATGGCTACTTAGTGGTTAGCATAAAATGAATGTGGTGGTTTGAGTTCATTTCCCACTGGACAGGTGTCCACATTATAAAAATTGGCACCACTGAGGCCAAGGTCTGAGTGAAGACAAGAAAAATGAACTACCCTCTGATTCTCAGAAGTTTTCCCTTCACATCAAGGCTAAAGCATATCGATGGGAAGGAGCTGAAAAGTTGGCCCTTAAAGAGAAACGTAGGGTATGTCTGCACTTGGAGCTAGAGATGTGAATCCCGCACACACACTGGCTCTCATTCTGGTGGTGCACTCAGAATAGAGCGTAGCCATAGCAGTGTGAGTGGTCTGATGGGCTGGCTTCCCTGAGCGTGTCCTCATCAGAGACCCTGAGCACATACTTGGAGCAGTTAGCCCGTCCCGCAGCTTGTACGCCACAGCTAGGCTCTATTTTTAGCATGGTAACTGGATCAGAGCTAGTGTGAGTATGTCTGCCTGAGCTGGGAATCACACCACCAGCTCCAAGTGGAGACATACCCTGAGTAGAGGCTCTGACTATGCTGGTAACATTCTCGAAGCATCTCTCCGGCTTCTGTAACCAGCAGAGAGACAAAAGTTTGCTAACAATTTGTTTGAGTGCAGGGGAATTCGATGCTTAACTGGAGAAATGCTGATGATATTCCCTTCTAATCAGAAACTGCTATTTGCATTATGGTTCTCTAATAACACATCCACGGGTCCATAGAGCACAGAAGGAAAAATATGTTTGTTGCATCTCATCTACTGGCTAAAGTTTGAGTGGTAATGCATATCTTAAATGATCGCCAAGGGGGAAGAAAGAGTCTCTAAAATACTTCTCTCCAGAGGGTCATTTATTTTGGCAGAAAGGCTAACACGTATATCATTCTATCCTGCCTCTACTCTGAACAGACTTTCTGAATGTAAGATCCCTACATTCTGTTCTTTAGTTAAATGTTATTAGCTGCCTCCCCAACCCTCTTTATTGCAAACAATTGTCTGAAGTCAGTCTTTATATCATAGGGCTGTTGTCTCCACTCCTGCTTCATTATGCAGGGCCGGTTCTAGGCACCAGCATTCCACGCATGTGCTTGAGGCAGCACTTTTCAAGGGACGGCACTCCGGCCCGTGGGGGGTGGCACTTTTCAAGGGGTGGCATTCCAGGTGGTTTTTTTTTTTTTTTTTTTGATTCGGCAGCGGCACTTCAGCTTTTTTTTAATTTATATTTTTCTTTGGCGGTGGAACTCCGGCCCCCGTTTTTTGGTTATTTTTTTTTTGCTTGGGGTGGCAAAAAACTTGGAGCTGGCCCTGTCATTATGGATGAGAAACTACAGGCCTGCTCCTACTCTCATGCTGGCTTCACACCAGGGTGGCTTTGGCAGATTTACTCCTGATTTATGTCATTTGCAGTGACAGGAAAATCAGGCTTTCTCTGAAACAGGGACAGCCTAAAAACAAGGATCCTAGATCCTGTTGTGCTTTTCAACTGGACCCCAGCACAGAGAAGCAATCGAGTCCGCTATCTATGCAGCAGCTTCACTCCTTTCTCTGCATGCACATTGCCACAGCTGAGAACTGTCCTTGTGGCCAAAGCCAACAGCTTTTCCAAACCAGTAGGATGTCTGCTTAACGAGTCCTGGGGGAAGTTGTTCTTGGAATACATTAGATATTCCAGCAAGGAAATCTATAACTAGTGAAAGCTGATGAGATCAAGTGTTTGCCTCATTCTCTGCTGTGTGACCATGGGTAAAATCACTTGCAGCTTGATCTTAAGCCAGAAGGTTCACACACTTGGAGTGCAGATGTGCATACCTGCTTTTCATGAACATCCCAATGTATGCATGCATGCAGTTTGCCAGGCAGACAGCTACCCATGAGTGCACACAATCGGGGATTTAATCATTTACAGTTACTATTATGCATGCAAAGTAGGTGCACAAATGTACAGAGGCAAAGGTGATAGGGCCAGGTGCTGAAAGATCAGGCCCTAATTCTGCTGGGATGCACTATTCTCATAGACAAAATGAGCATAATGTTTATCAACTTTGTATGCAGGCTATGAGACTTCATTCCTTAATGCTGGGAAACTGCACTGAGATCCTTGGGCAGAAGGTAGAAGAGCAGCACAAAGTATTATTTTCTCGTCTGCTTTTAAAGGAACTCAGTCACCCAAGAATCCAAAGGAACAGTATTTTTCTCACTACCCTCATCTGTTACAGGACATCAGCACCTGGAATCATAAGGCCAGTTAGGATCCCACTTTTCCCTGTCTGAGGAAGTCTGGCCCATGATCTTTATTTCTCCTGCATTCTGGCCTCTTTGCTCTCCTCTTCCAGTGCAAACTGAACCTAAGTCAGGCATAGCCAGTCATGGGAAAATCCTTTGGAGGCACAGAGCCAGCACAACAGCTCCTACATTACTCCCCTCTCTGTGGGGAATGTGAAGGGAAGTGACCGGGGCTTTTCAACAACTAGTCAGCAGCTCCTGGGGGGGCAGGCAGGGAGGGATTGGCACCTGGCACAATTTCAGGTTGCTCCTAATTCCACTAGGGGACTGGCCTGGGGCACTGGTAGGTCTGAATCAAAAGCCATTTTTGCACTAAACCTCCGATGCTTTACTGTGTGATTCTAAGACCCACTTGAGGACCAGGGCCCATGTTTTTAACTTTATTTTCTTTGTGTGGAATAAGAACACAGGCATGGCAAAATATGTATGCAAAAACTAGATACAGGGTACTATCAATGACAAGAAATCCGATTTTTATTTTTTTAAGGAAGGACAGTTTTTGGTTAAGGTGCTGAATTGGGGATCAGGACATCTGGGTACAATTCCTGACTCTGCCACAAATTTCCTCTTTGACTTTGGGCAAGACGCTTAGTTTCTTTGTGCTTCAGTTCCTCCGCGGTACAATAGGATAATAAATAATCCATCCTTTCTCTCACCCTGCATCTGTCTTGTCTAGTTGCCCGAGCACAAATGCCAAGTGTAGACCTGTTTTACACGAGGACAGCTTTCTTAAAATTACTTAACATTTGTCATGCAAACTAACTAACTAAACACAGCTGATAAGTAGGGAACAAAATCTTAACTTGATGCCTGAAACCACTTGACAGTGACTCAACTGAGATCTAAGACCCTGATCCTGCAACTGTGCCCACCCAGAAGTCAGCAGGCCTCTACATGCACAGACACAGCTGTAACACATAGGCAAGGAAGACATGCTTTTGTTAGTTATGAGAATAAGGAGAAATGCAGCCTGAGCTTTTGCCAGCCAGGCGGTCCCTTGAGACCGACACAGGGAGTCTGCATTTTGTATAGATGCTAGTCATTTTCAGAATCTGCCCTCAAGACATATCAGTTTGGATACTGTTCAAACTAATGAGCCATTTAGTCTTTCTAGGTTCTTTGGGTTTATTTGCTTCCATAAAGGTTTCATCCAGTGTTAGGGTGCCATGTTCATGAACAGATACCTTTGGTGGCCAGGCTACATGTGTGATTCACATTTAGACATCAACGAAGTTAGCTAGTTTAGTGCTTAACAAAAGCGTCCTGCTAATACGCTTCTCTGACTATTCCAAGCCACCTTTCACGTCTCCTTGGGTTCCAAAAGTCCTTGCTGCCCCCTTGCCAGCTGTGAAAACCTTCGTCTTGATCCACTATCAGGACAAAAATCCAGGTCGCACTCCAAACTGAAAATGCACGGACAGTATAAGACACATTGAAATGAATATGAAGATATGTAATACAAGGATGGCTGACCCAATTTAACTTATATCTTAGAAATCATATGTGCTCCCCTGATCTAAACAGTTTCCTCTTACCAGAATGTTAATCACGCTTATGTTGTTCCCCACTTCCCCACTATATAGGGTTAACAATGAGTCAAATAAAACGCCAATCTCTGATTCTCCCAATGGGACATGAAATGTATAATGGCACAACCCCGTGGATCGCTTACTGAAACCCATTCTTAAGAGTAGGAGTTAAACGTCCCAAAGTGGTTTTTCTCCCACATCTTTTCTTCCTCACTTCTTCTCCTGATAAATTCATTGTGTGTCAGAAGCCTGTTGCTGTGGTTCTATAGTCTTGTCTGGTTCCTGTTGCCACAGATGGTCAGTCAACCCGGTTGAGTCAGAACATTGTTGGAACTGGTTGAGTGGGACGACACTGATCAGTCAGGCAATCTTGTGACTCAGATCAAGGCTAGAGAGCAAACCAAAATCTGCTGGGAAGCTCAGAAGAGACATGGAGGAGTTTTCATGCTAGGGAGATTTATGGAAATATTGTTTGGATCATCTGTTTCCAAGAAGACTTTAGAAGAAATTGCAGTAATTGTGGGATTGGTACAATATGCTACTTTTCAAAAAGTATGTTCCAAAATAGAACTCTCAAGGAACGGGGATTCACTTTTCTGTTTAGTATCAGAGGGTTAGTCATGTTAGTCTGGATCTGTAAAAGCAGCAAAGAATCCTGTGGCACCTTATAGACTAACAGACGTTTTGGAGCATGAGCTTTCGTGGGTGAATACCCACTTAGTCAGATGCATGTAGTGGAAATTTCCAGGGGCAGGTATATATATGCAGGCAAGCTAGAGATAATGAGGTTAGTTTAATCAGGGAGGATGAGGCCCTGTTCTAGCAGTTGAGGTGTGAAAACCAAGGGAGGAGAAACTGATTTTGTAGTTGGCAAGCCGTTCACAGTCTTTGTTTAATCCTGAGCTGATGGTGTCAAATTTGCAGATGAACTGAAGCTCAGCAGTTTCTCTTTTGTGTTTCTATCTTGAGGCTATTTTAGAAAACATTTGTTTAGAGCCATAGTCAGCTTCCTCTATGATCATCTATGAATTGCTGTTCATCTCATCTCTAGTTAATGGTGCTAAATGGTGGAGTAGAGACTCTAGCGGATTGCTTACTGGCTAGGAGCCCTTTTAATTTATCTGGATGTCTTTTTTTGCCTTGACTAGTTTTGTTGGAGTTGAGAAACAGTGGCCCAGGTTCAGATAAAGACAATAAGGAAGACTGTTTTTGGTTGTAGAGTCTTAAATAAATGGTATTTGTATTCTTTATTTATTAACTTTTACATTGTAGTGATAATCACACCAGGAAAACTGGTATATTATATTCAGGGCCGGCTCCAGGTACCAGCTGAGCAAGCTCCTGCTTAGGGCAGCAGATTCCACGGGGCAGCATTCCGCCCAAACCTAGGGCAGCACGGCTGCTTTTTTTTTTCTATTCTCTGCTCTGGCCACCCTGTATGGGGAGGTGGTGCGGAGGAGGGGAGCACCCTGCAGCAAACTCGTCAGGGTAGCCCATGTCCTTCCCTCCTCGCCGAGCGGAGTGGAGTGAAGCCCTCCCGGCAGGCAGCACGGCAATCGGGGTGGCGGGGTGAGTGCCCCGCTGAAGTGCTGGCTGCCCCCCTTCTCTTTCTGCCCCACTCCCTCCCCTACCCCCCTGTTAGACCGGGCGTGCACTCTGCAGCACAGGGAGTCTCCTGGCTCTGGTCACCCTGTAGGGTTTTTTGTTTTGTTTTTCCCCTGTTTTGCCGGCTGTGCCGTTGTTTCTCCCCCTGCCCCCCCCCCGCTTTGGTGCTCCAGCCGCGCTGTGTCCCCCCACCCCGGCTTTGCCGCTCCAGCCGCGCCGTGTTCACCCCCCCCTTGCCGCTCTAGCTGCGCCGTGTTCCCCTCCTGCTTTGCTGCTCCAGCCGCACCGGATTTTCCCCCCCGTTTTGCTTTTCCAGTGGCCCCGCCACCCCCGCTTTTTTTTTTTGCTTGGGGCGGCAGAAAAGCCAGAGCCGGCCCTGATTATATTGAACAGAATGGTGTTGCTTCCTTTTCACCCAAGTGGCTAGTCAAAGTTTGGGGCTTTCTTGGTGTTCCAGTTGGGAGTAGAAATTGGTGGTAGGCAGGTATTTCTTGGATGCAATCTTGTTTCTTTATAAAGAATGTACAAAGTCCCATGTCTCTGAATGCAGAAGGAACAAACAACAACAAGGAGCAGTTGCTTACCAGCTCCCCAAAGCACCTTAAGTCAACAAAAACTTTCTAGCTTTCTCCACGGTCACACAGTACTTACAGGCTCCAGCTTGGCTTTTCGTGCCTCTGTTTTCTCTGCCTCTCTCTCTTCTTGTCTGTGACCTCAGTATTTGTCTGTGTGTTCTCTCAAACACTCACACCCACTGGTCACAATACCCAGGCAAATCCTCTGCCCCCATGGCACTAGTTTCTGGGCAAACTCTCTTAGGCTTTGTTTTGGGTTGGCCCCTCAACTGTCTCTTACAACTATGTTAAATGGAGGACCTGTTCATGCATCAGCACGAGTGAAGTTTTAACTCAACCCATAACAAGCTCATAACAATAGTTGTCTATATATGCCCCAGTTCTCTAGAGAAAATTAGGAATAAGCACTTAAAATTCTATGTGATAAAATCAACAAGAGACCCATTATATTTAGATAAATCACCCCTGTGATGTATTTAAGAATTGTACCCATTTGCAGGCAGGGAAACTGAGGCATAGGAAGGTCAGCAGAGAGGAGTATGATGAACCTGCTAAGGGTAAACCTGTTGCTCTTTTCCTCCTGGTCGGAAGATAGGTCACTTGGAGGGAAAGGTTCTGGGGTAACTGGAAGGCAGGGTGTCTGCGGGCTGTCGTGGCAGGGTGCTAGCTGGGACCCACCACGTGCTAGAGCCTTAAAGTCTACTGATTGAAGTGCTCATAGGAACTCTGTCAGAACTCATAATACACAGAGCAAACTAGCAAACATGCAAAGGGGAGTCGTGTAACACAACAGCAGATCTGGTTGGGAATCCTTTGACAAATCATTTTCATCCAAAAATGCTGATTTTGTTGAAATCAATTCTCTTTGTGAATCTAGGTCAGGTTCAATGAATTTTCTAACTCAAAAAAAAAATAAGAAAGAAAAGTGTCAAAATGTTGAAATGTTTTGTTTTACATCTCTGGAACGAAAAATCCTGGTTTTCCTGTTCAAAGCGACTTTGAGTTTTGAAAGGAAAGTTAATTAGACTGACCAAAAGGCTTTAATAAAAAAGAGGTTGACACTGAAATGGGACATTTTGATTGACCTGAGATGGAAAAACAGCTTGGGTTTGAGACATTTTTGAGATATGGACTCTTCATCCCAATTTGAGACTGGGGAAAATTTCACTCTCGAAAATATTTGCAGGATGGAAAACTGCTTCATGCTGAGCTCAACACAGTGCTCCAGAGACCCCCAAAGGAATGGATGATTGTAGTATCTAATAATTATGCCCATTTTGCAGACAGGGAAATGAAGCACAGAGTGCTTAAGGGCCAAATTGTGTGAAGAGCTAAGTACTTTCAAAAAGACGCTTAGATTCCTAAGCTCCTATTGATACAGCACAAATTGAGAGTGCTCAGAACCTCACAAGAGGCATTTAGAAGGCTCAGACTGCATGGGTATTTCTATATTGCAGCTGGGAGCCAGCCTGGGTCCATGAATTCATGCTGGCAGGGCTGGTGCTAGCATGCTAAAAATAGCTGTGAAGAAAAACTAAAGGTGCTTGTCAAAAGCAAACATAAATAATATTGTGGCTGATATTCTTTCAGCTTACAAATACACCAACTAACTCCAACATTTCAGGGGCAAATATTCTGTAGAAGGAAAACACAAACAAGGAAGCAGATCTAAATTATGAGCTCCTTCTTTAGCCTAAATGGAAAGAATAAAGAAATCATGACAAATGAGGCTGACTGGGCCTAACTGTTATTGGAGAACACTGCTCTGCCCTTTGATCCAGTATTCTTCTGCTAGACTGTCTTCATTTCCCACGATGTTGGCTGTCGAACTGTCTGCTCTTTATAATTCTGCTAATGACACTGCATACATCTGCAGCCTCATCATCAAAGCAGGGAGCCTAGTTCGGTTGCATATTTCGCTGAAGCAGTGAAGAAGAAAACCAGTGTTGGTTTGTTAGATATTCCATAGCACTCTGTGAATATGTCTGGATTTTCATGACAGCCAAAGTTCTGCTGTTACTTCTTACAGACGCCAAAGGGAGGGATCCCCAGTGTTCAGTGGGTTGAGGCACTTTGCCATACCATACATGGGGCAGATCCCACTCGCCTAACCCGTGGGAATAATCCCATTGCAACCTGTGGGGGTAAGAGTAGCCACATTTGGCCTGTGATGAATGCAGTCAGCCTGAACCAGTTCCTAATGCCACTTTTTTTCTATGCCTTGTGTGTTAATGGCAGCTCCCACTGCTAACTACTGAGCAAAATGTATAGCTGACATGGTGTCCTTTTGTTCTAGCACAATAGGGTTCTGGTCCACAACTGGGGCTTCCAAGTGCAACAGTAACACAAATCATTAATAATATTAGTACTGAATTGTATTGCTAAGATATAGCTAGAAGCCTCGGCTTATGTGTGGATTATGATATATGCTTATATGCATGAGCTCAGAGAGTTGCTCACAGATAGACACACATGCTGGATGCCGTAAAGGGTGGGATATTGTGCGGCTATGTCAGCCCTCATAAGAGAGCTACAGGAAAACATAAAAAATACATGTTGACTACTTGGAAAAGATGCATTATGTCTAAACCAGGTAGGTCTTGTGAAATTTTACAAGTTATCAAAACTATAGGAAAGGTTTTTTTAAAAACTTATGACCTCCCATTGAAAAGACATGGAAGAAGACTTAACCCATGTCACTCAAACCAAGAGCAGAGCAAATGTTTCAATTCATTTTCAAAAACAAAAGTAGGGCCAGATCCTGGGCCGAAGAACTCAGTGAGACCAGGCCTGAGCACAGTGCATGTTGTCTAGATTATCATTCCATATAACCTGCATAAACTGTTTGATGTTGCTGCAGCTGGCAAAAAGCCAGCCTGATACAGGTGAACAATTGTCGTAACCATTTGCTATTGTCGTAACAATTGTCGTAACCAGTCAACGTGCTAGAAGTTTTGCTACTGCCAGAGGGCTTATTGTGATCTTGCACTGCTCTAGACCAATGTAATTCCATTGACTGCAAAGAAGTTCCTCCTGATTTGTACATGTGCATGTGAGATCAGAACCAGGCCTGTAATATCGCTACTGAGAAGGTTGGTGGGTCTAAAGGAGAAGCACATGAGTGGATTTTCATTTGGTTTGCAAAAGAGAGAGATTTGGGCCTGATTACGGCTCTCAGGGAATGCATGAGTAAACCTGTCTGGTAATTGTTTGCTGAGTCCCTGCGAGCACTGTGTATGTTTTTCTCCGCCAGGTTACCTGTGCCCAAAACTTTGCCTAGGCAGAGCAATGTTATAACTGCCATAATTTCACCTGGCACAACTGAATTTATTTTTACTGCCAGTTCTGCCTCTCTCAGCATGTATTACTCAAAGAGCTGGGAGTCAGCGTACCTTGAGAAAGCTGGAGTCTCAAAATATGGTGTATGAGCGTTAATTCTCAAAGGAAAAAAAGCTTCAATACTTCAAAAGCTTCTGAACATTTTATACCCATAATCTAATAGAAAATTATAGGAATTACCTCAGTAATGGGTAGAGTTTGGCTCTGACAGAGCTTTTAGCCCTAAGCTTTGTAGTAAGTAGTAGGCCAAAGCCACAGAAGCACTCCTAATAGATCATTGCTTAATAAAGGAACCTAACCTATTTTTGCTATAGATTTCAGTGTAATCAGCTGCAGACCACATTCTTGGAGAGAACTTGTATGCAAGCAAAGGTGTAAATCTTTTAGTAGGGAAGCACTGTGGACTTGAGAGGAGGTGGGAGGGTCAAAGTGTTTGGAGAGTCCAGTTCTCGTTACGGTAAGACTTAAATGTGCATTTTTACACCTGGGGGATTCCGTGGATAGCTCTGCTTGCTGGATGCAAAGACTTTGTTTGTAGATACACACCTGTTCGAAAACTGGCCCACGAAATAAGCACACTGGAAAGATGGCACCATGTTACATTGGTTACTAAAGGTGCAACTCCAATCTCAGTTACACCAGATAACTGCTGATTGCAATGGAATTATTTGGATTTACACTGATGTAACTAAGATCTGAATCTAGCCCTGTTTTTTTTTTTCCTGCTAAAGATACACAGGACCCTTTTCAGGGCAGGGGCTGTTTCCTACTATGTATATGGACAGCACCTAGCACATTGGGTCCCTGATCTTGTCTGAGGCCTTTTAGGTGTGTGGCAAGAGTGATTTCTCGAGATCAGCATTGAGGGGAGCTGGTTAATAAGAAAAAATATGTTTGCAAATGCAGCTGCTTTTGGAGAGTTTTCACTTGCAAACCGTATTTGGAGGAGCTGCGCTGATCCTGGTGAGGTATAGAATGAGTCACCATTTTACTGCCACTAAAAGCTGATTCGCTCTCCTTTGAAGTGAGCAGCAGGGAGCCCATTTCTTGATGAAGAAAGCTAGAATATGGTGACTATGCAGGCAGAAATGAGAGAAGATTAGAAACCACGCTTAAAAAAAATAAAACAAAACACCCCAGCAGATGGAAAAGTTATTGCCAAGCTAGGCAGTTCACTACCCAAAGTCATCTACTTTGCCAGTGACAAAAAGCTTAGTCCCCAGTCCTGCCAGACCTTGAACAAACACAAATTATGTGGAAAACATTCCACAGTTCATACAAAAAAGTCTCCTTTTTAACTTCTAAACCTATCCAGTGAAATCTGGAGAAGAGACTACCTTTAGTAAACAGCTGCCTGTTTGAAGAAACTGCTGTAAAGTGGCCTTAAATGTACTGAGTAGTTAGTATTATTTATACTCTGGTAGCGCCGAGAGGCTCCAGTTGAGTTTGGGGCCCACTGTGCTAGGTGCTGTATGAACACATAGTGAGAGCACCTCGGCACCAGAGAATTTAGAGAATAACTAAACAAATGACAAAGGGTGGGAAGGAAAACAGCCAAGAAGAAAAGTGACAGCTGGCTAGTCGGGGAGGTGGTGGGGCTTAGTGCATGGAACTGGGACACAGGAGACCTGGATTCTGTTCCTGGTTCTGCCATTGGCCTCCAAGTGACTTCAGCTCTGCCTCTGTTTCCCCATATGTAAAACGCTTTGAGATCTACTGATTAATAGCACTAAGCAAAAACGAAGTACTCTTTTTAGTGCAGGGCAAGGAAAAGAACCCACATCTTCTGACTCCCACTCCAGTGCCCTCTTCTCTAGACCAGGCTATACCTCAGTTTTGTCTCCACTTTGCTTTCCCTTCATTAAGCCACCAGTTTTTGCAGGACCCTTGATTGTCCCTTAAGAAAGCCTTCACCATCTGTCTGTGTCTTGTTTTGTGATCTAGGTTCTTATATCATGCTTACAAGCCCGGTATTTGAGTACCTACAGATACTGGACGTATCTATGAAAACTGTAATACACAGAGAGTTAATGTAACTGTCAGCAGACCTTGAATGGCGGGTTTAGTAATTTTCCATGAAGCCCTAAGAATCCAGTTTTGCTTTTAAATTTGCTGCCTGTAGGCAAGATGCAGCAAGTTTTTATACACATGGTGCCTCCTTGTCTGTCTAGTGGTCTCATGCATAACAAGGAGAGGAAAAACAAAGTCTATCTATATAAAGGATGCTATTGTGCAAAATTATTAAGTAAACATTGTAGCTGAGGCTATATTTACCGACGCCCACATATTGGGTTTTACTTTGCTATATGGAGTGGGATGGGGGGTGAGTGAGCTGTGTTCGTTTCCCCCTGTTCAAGCAATATATCTTTTCAGCCTCAAGTCTCATAATAGCTTATTTTCACACACATCCATTTTTTTAGCCCATGTGCAGACCTCCTTCTTAGCAAAGAGTACCCAAACCAACCTCTTGCTACACTAGTGACCTTCTTAAGCTCTTGAACTGGAGCCTGCAGTCTGCTTACTATTATTTGGATAGTGAGCTGTTATCTCTGGTAAACAGCAACCACTTCTATGGGTAGGAGAGAAATGCTGGGTTACTAGGTGAGGGGGATTATTGCCGCACAGCTGAATCTCCACTCCCCAGCGTAAGGATGACTGGAAGGGCTTTGGCAAGGGCCGCCCAAACTAGCCTCTCTCTTGTTGTTGCCAGTGACTCATCCTCTGATAAATTGATGGGATCTATGAAATGGCAGGGAGTGGTTTAATTAACATGCTCATTCTAAGCAACGCATAGTTTCCACTAACATCAGTAAATAGGCTCTTGGACTTTTAATATTTCTCATTAAAAAAAGGGCATATGGAATTAATCTACATCTGTAACTCATGCTTCTTCACCATGGTGCTCTGCCTCCCTCTAGTGGCTGGGTGACACAGAGCACTTGATGAGCTCACTACAGCCTCGGTTAAGAGACCTGGCTCTTTTAATTCAGGCAGCAGAAGCGCATGCTTCTAGAACCAGATGGCCCAAGTTTTTGCCTGGTATAGATGGTAGCATGAAGGGCAGGGTTCGATAAGCCTCGGTTCATCCCCCCACCCAGAGCCGTACTTCAGGAAACTAAAATGTAACCTCCTGGTTCCCCTTTCCAGGTGTCCTTTCTCCACTTGCAACACACGTATGAACCACCACCACCTGTATCCAGGTAAGCACAAGCAGCAGATGTTTACCTAAAATAAAGTGGGCAAACCCCACACAGTACATGCAGGGTGTAGACCACCTCACCGACTTCATTCCCTCCTCCACTGGTCAAGGGGGAAGAACTCCATCCCACTATCCAACCCCTCCTCACTCAGATCCAGTGGGTGGTGAAGCAGATGGTTTCCCCACCCATCTGCTTCCATCCAGTGAGGTTTATGGTGTCACACCCCACTCCGCTCTGCCTCCACAGCTCCAATTCCATAACATCAGGTCCACTCCATCACCACTGGGCCAGGCCCACAGAGTTGAGTCCACTCTACCAGCTGCACAGAGTCATGTCTACTCTGTTGCCAATCTAATGCTGTAAGGTCCAGTCAGAGAATCCACTACTCACTGGACTCCAGAATACCTGCGTGAGAAATCCAGGCCACACCAGGACCCCAGGGAGACTGTCATATATTTTCCACACGGAGTCCTTCAGTGCTCCCTTTCGATCAGGGTGACCCACTTTTCCCAAGGCTATTCCTCTTATAATCTTCCTGCTTTACATAAATGCACTTACTTACACCATTCAATAGAAATTCCAGAAAGAGACCACAACCAAACACAGAGCAATAAAACACAGACAGAAATGCACTGAGGTGAAATGATATGTAATTTAACCCCTTTTCCAATAGAGGAAAGTAAAGACTTTCACCCTTCTAAGCTTCCCAACTCTGGAGCTCGCACATCCAACTGGAAAAATGCACTTATGAGATAAGATACAGGACTAGAACTCAGAAGAGCTGGGTCCTGGCTCTGTTACTCTGTTACTGGATGACCTTGTGCAAGTCATGCCCCTGTGCCTCAGTTTCCACTTTGTCTATTTAATTGTAAGCTATTTGGGACAGGGACATCTCTGTTATTGTCCTGTGCAGGCCTAAGGGGCCTTTAAATGCTACTGAAATACAATTAAAAGGGGAGGTATTCAAAGGCACAAAGTGGGTTAAATGCCCAACTCCTGTTGCCTTTCAATGAGAGTTGAGCGGCAAACTCCCCTTTGTGCCTTTGGAAGTCCTCCCCGAGTCATACCAGTTGGGCTGAAGTCCCCTAGAACACTCTTCTGGGAGATTATGCTTTGGGGAGCAGAATTCTGCAGACTGAAGCTACCCGAGGACCTTCTTGTCAATGTTTCCATGTCAGTTTTAAGCTTGATAAAAGCTATGTTGTTGCTGGTTGTGAAATCCAAGAAGGCTTAAATTCTCTAAGGTGCCAGGAAAAAAAGAAAAAAGACGATAACTCAAGATTTCTTTCAGTCAAGAAGGCAGCCTAAAAAAGTGACTGACTGGCTAGGTTTGGGCAAAGCATTACCTCACCAGCCCTCTGAGTGTCTTCCCTCACTGGAATTAGGGCGGGGGAAAGCTGCTTGGGGAGAAGAGAGAAAAAGGAGACAAAAGGAAGAAGCTGTTGTTGATTAGCTGAGCTGCCCAGAGAAAAAACAATGATGGGTCTTGCCAGGTTGGACTGCAAGACAGTTTGCCTTGTAGAAGACAAATTGCTCCTTTCAACAGTAACTGGGGATTTTTAGATTCTGGAGGTAATTGTTAGAGACAAATTTCCAGCTGGCGTGGAAGCAGCCTCTAAATCAGCACCCGCAAAAAAAACCCACTGTGCAATCTCTCTGCAATTTATATGCATCCCCATTTTGTGCATTCAGATTGAGTACCCAGTTATGTGATTAGCACACACAAAGGGAGGGCGGGGGCATGCGTAATGGATGTGTGGGTAGTATTGAGGGAACAGTATTTACAGGCTCATTGTTTTTAAGCTCTAAACCAGAAACTGTCACTATCTAAGTTGTGGCCCTCAAAGTTCTGAGTTCCTCCCACAGTCCCCAAAATAATACTTGTTGCAATGAATGATCTTCCCCACATTGAAACAAATGGAGTGGCCAGTGGGCAGGGAGCAGGGGTGGCAAAGAGGAAGCTTTGAAAGGAATGTGTGCATTGGTTCTAAACCTGAATTCCATGAGACAGGGCTGTCTCCTAGAAGAACCCTGTGCATCTAGTCAAAAGAAAGGGACTTGCATGGCTAAAACTCCATCCAAAGCATTCCGCATGTACCCCTAAATATACAGTTCAGAATGGTGGATCCATTAGAAAAGTCCCAGCAAGAGTTTGTGAATATTTGGATGGCTCTGTTCTTTATTTTCTTACTATAGATGCTTTATTGCCCCCATCTCTGTATTAGCAAATTGTCTTCACAACATCCCTGTAGGCAAGTATTAAGGAGGCAGCATGACCTAGTGGATAGAGCACTGGATTCTATTGCCACCTCTGCCATTAGCCTACTGGGTGGACATGGACAAGTCTTTCCCCCACTCTGTGCCTCAGTTTCCCTACCTGTAAAATGGTACTGCCCTCCTGTGTAAAGTTCTTCAAGATCTATGGATGAAAAGTGCTATGTGCGAGCTAGAAATTATTATTATATGGATTTTACAGATGAGGGACTGGGCACAGAGAATTTAAGAGAGTAGGCTGAGGTTACACAGTGAGTCTGTGGAAGAGCCAGGAATTGAACCCACATCTACTGAGTCCTAGTGCAGTGCCTTAATCCCAATATCACCCCTCCCACCGCTTCCCATTTTGCTGCATCTTTAAAGCTCAAACAACATGAAATCAGCCTCGGAGAGATTTCTTTGTTTGGGTGGATCTGGCAACAGCTTCAGCCCAGACAGTTTTTCCAGGATACTTCGTCGGTGAGATGTTCGTCTCCCAGTTCTTCATAGTTTTTCCAGTGAAGTTTATTCAGTGGGTGTGCACAGTATTTTTACTGCCACGAACCTGGTAGTTAACCATGAGATATATAGTTCCTTGAGACGAAATGAATCACTTCACTTAAAATTACATCTGTGCACAATGATCACAACAGAAGCTGACCCTCCACAAAATTCACCTGGCTTTGGGGTTTGTTCCAAACTTGCAACAAAGTCCAGATTTGGCAAAACCTTAGTATTGATTTTGTTTTCAAGTGAACCTGGGTAGGGATATGAGGCCTGTATTGAAACTGAGCAAAACTCAGAGATCAAGGGACATTAGGGTAATTAACCCAGGCTCACAAGCTCAACAAGCCTTTACTGAGTTATAGGATTTTTTAAACTCATCCTGCTGTCTGTGCTCTAGGGATGGACTCCTCTCTTGAGGCTTCTTTTAGCCTAGCCTTGAGGGTGTTATCCTGATGGCTAAGTCTGGCCTTGTAAAGTTGGAGTTGGGAGAGACTCAGATATATCCACCTGAATTGATCTGGAGTTTGAATTGTGTGTGTATCTTGTGGAGGAAACATAAATGAAGATCACTTCCTAAAATGATAGCTGGGAAGATCTGGATCTTCAGGTAAATGAGATCTGATATCTATTTAAACCTCTCATCAATTCTACTAAACTATTTTGTTTTGTGGCAATTAAACATGGATAACCAATTGTTTGTCTCTTGGAGTGTGCTCGTTGGTGTATGTCTATTTCCATTACACCTGATTGGATGACCTGTTAGATGTGCAGAAATTTTTGTCATCTCTACTGGCTGATCCTAATCACATGACAACTAATGGCATTTTGAAGCCAAACAGATTCTGCTTTAGCTTTAGTGGTAGCAGCTGTGTCTTTGGAGAAGACGGTCTTGTATTCAATCCCTGCTTGTGTTAGTGAAATCCATTGGTCACAGTGTGCAGATATGAGAAGTCTGTGCAGCAACAGGATTGTTGTGGTTTCTGTTTAATACTCGTGCCAAACCAAAGCCTTGTAAACTTCCTGAAACTGGATATACAAGATAATACTTCACAGGTAAGCTGGAAAAGCCCATCAGGCCACCTTGCTCAGGGAAGTCTCAGAACATCATCCGTCAAAACCATAATAGGCTCTAGTTAAATCAGGAATTATTTTGGGGAAGTTCTCTGGTTTGAGTTGTCCAGGATGCCAGCCTAGATGATCACCAATGGTACCTTCTGGTCTTAAAATCTAAGAGTCTATAATGGATTCCATAGAGACTGAAGGGTCTCTTTTTTCATCAGGTCAAATAATGTGCTAAGTGAAAATGTTTGTGTGTGTTTGCAAAGCAATGCTCCTTGCCCTTGTGGATTGCAGCTAAGAACTGTGACATCCTTTGGCCAACCAGAAAGCATATTGCAACCCCCAGAGCTACCCTCTCAATGGGCGTTATAAATGGGGAAGCCAAGAATGAGAGATTCCCAGCTAACAAAAATGGGCCATTTGTCATTTGGAGGCTCAAATGAATGGATTTTACAAATTGCCTCCATTTACTATACAACCTTGTTCTGTGTACAAGTGCTTCCTTCTGTCTTACTCCTCAGGTGACATATATAGTGCTGCTCAGGCAACAGATTTGAGTAATGTGATGAGTTCTGAAATGGCCTTTTAAGTGTTCACTTGACTTAAGAAAACCCACACAGAGAAAGAACTAGTTACAGGAACGCCGCTGTCCCATGCAACATTCCTGTAACATCCACAACTCCTGAAAACCCATTAATATTCTGCATCATTAATATTAATGGAAGGAGAACAGGCCAAGATTTGGTGTAGTATCAAGTTGCACTCAAAAGCTTTATGCACTTCATTTGTTGCTGAGCAACATTAAGATGTGCATCAAAAATAGCGGCCAAGCTGTAATGTCAGCAGTGCAAGGCACTTGCCTAAGAAATTAGAAATGGGTGTTGATGGCCATCATGTAAAAGTGCTTTCCTGCAGTCAGTCATCATTCCAGCTGGGCTTCAGGTTAAATACCACTCTGGTTCCTTTACTCTCACCCTTTTAAATAATTGTGTTGCTATGGCTGTCGGGAGTTATTTGCATATGTTGTGTGCATCTCTCCGAGTTCTGTTCTTGGCCACAGAAAAGAAAACAGGTTGTGTTCCTGCTATACATGCAGAGGAGTTAGATGAACATTTGTTTGCTGGAAGGTTGCAGCCTAACACACTACTTTTGCTTTTAGAACCCAGAAGGATAAACGCACAGCAACGAAAACCAGATATACTCTAGTTTCAACAGGAATTTTGAGGAAGTGGAAGGGAAGTTACAAGAGGTCAGACTAGATCATCACGGTTGGCCCTTCTGGCCTTGAATCGGTTTCTCTTGTGGCACATACAAAGTGATATTTCTCACAGGCCTATCCTAGGCCATTGACCATCCAGCCTTAATCTAGGAACTCTATCCTTGCTAGGCCTGGATTTCCTTCCTATACAGCAGGACAGCTATGACCCTCTTTAAGAACGTGTAATCCCTGAATGAACTTCCTCCAAGGGCTTCCACACTGTCCTGCCTTCCTGGTGTTAATTAACAAAAATATACATGTTTCAATAAAAGCAAAATGTAATTTATCTGTAGTTCAAAGCAGAATCTGGATTTAATTCTAAAAAATCCACAGATTGAGAGTCAAGCACTTTGGAAGGATTATATAAAGCCATTTTATGAGGGTGTTATTTCACATCAGCTAACTTTCTTCATGACCCAAACTACTAGGGGCTCCAGATGTGCTCAAAGATTCATCTGCATTGTACTTAATGCTGCATAGGAGATGGGCTCCATTCAGATTGTATGTAATGTACACACGCACATCTTAATTAAAAAAATCAGACCTGGATTTAAGCACATGTTTTAACTTTAATTAAAGTGTTTTGTTGAACAGAGGCGACCTTAAGCATATGGTTTAAGTTAAGCACTTGCGTAAGTGCTTTGGTGGCTCAGTGCTACGTTTGCTGCTACACAGAATCTAGATGGTGTTGGGCTGGCTACTTATGGACTTTAAATGTGGACACAGGGATTCCTCTAGACAGACTCACAGGGCCAAATCCTCAGTTGGTGGAAACTGATGTAGTTCTATTGGAGTCAATGAAACTTCACCAAAAGTACGTCAGCTGAGGAACTGTTCTCTAGAAGTCAAGAGATGGAAAAATCACATTCAGTGCAGGTCTTTAAAATGAGGCATTTGCTACCTATACATATACCAGTAGTTCTATTTGTAACAGTTCTATTTCTCTCTAAGTAAGGTACTCGCATGGCCTCCATCACTGTACTAGCTGAGGTCCTCACAATCTTCAGGGTATTTCCCCTCACAACACCTATGTGAGTAGGCCAGTGCTATTATCCCCATTGTACAGATGGGGAACTGAGGCACAGAGAGGCTAAGTGACTTGGCCAAGGTGACAGGAAATCTGAATGGAAAGGGAACTGAATCCATGTCTCTCAAGTCCTAGGCAAGTTGCCTAACCCCTGCACCATCCTGCCTGTCTAGTTCATAGTCTAAGTATAGGAGACACAACAAATACTGTGCTAAAGGTAAGTACTGTGGTTCAGTAAATGTCAATATTTAAATGGTGTCTGTTACAGTTAGTCTAGTTAATCCCTCTTTCGCCGTTGCAGGATTGTTCCTCCTTTTCTGACCGCAGATGAGAAGAATATAAACCCCAATGCAAACTGAACATAACAGGGTGTTCAACCAGCCTCCAGTGAACGCACAGATGCATTAGAGTACGAGCACTAAGATTTTAGCTTGGGAATATACCATTTAAGTGACAATTGTGCCTCTGCTCTGAACATTCACAGGCTCATCCAAGAGATTTTTTTTCAAGGTTGGGATTAAAAAAAAAGAGTGTTTAGTTAGAAAAGAGGAGACTGGAAGTCAGGACTCTTGGATTCAGTTCCCAGCTGCCACTAATTTGCTGTGACACTATGCAAGTCACTTTGGTTTTCAGATGTTCTGAGCTCCCACAATGCCAGCTGAAATAAATAGGTGCTGTGAATGGTCAACACCTCTGCAAATCAGGCTGTTAGCTCCTTTGCATCTCAATTTCCCTATCTGTAAAATGGAGATAATAATATTAACTGACCGGTTGGGAGTGTTGTGAGATTCAGTTAATTAATGTTTGTAACTTTCTTTGAGATCTTTGAACAAAATGTGCTATTGAAGTTCAACAGAATAATAAACATCACTATTAATAAATCCCACAGGAACTTGTGCAATTAAATCATGTTTTTAGTTATATAAAATAATTATATATTTTATATTCAATGTAACTTGTTCTTCTGATCCTGCTCCCATTTAATTTTCCTTTTCTTAGCCTATATTTTTGCACTTCACAGTTCTCATCACCTTGTACAAGAAGAGAAGCCTGTCCCACATCAATTTAAAATTAGACATAAGACAGGCACTCCATGACCTTCTGGCATAAATGATGAAGGATGTCTCCCCTTCGAATAAGGCACAGTTTTGGCCTCCTCCTGAATGAAATGAGATAGGCACCCTTATCCAAAAGTAATCTCTGATTTTTAGCACATACCCAGGTACTTGTGGTGTATAATCATGCTTTTTAATGAGGGCAGAAATATGTCCTGTAGTTGTCAATGGGTTAAGTTACAAGAAATTCAGTAGCACTGGAAAAGAACTTCTGGAGAATGGAGCTCCACTGGATTAGTCCAAACAAAACACAAGAGATGAATTAAAAATAAAAAGGCTATTACATTCTTTCCGGATGTGATATTCAACAAAAGGGCTGTTGTGCACAAAATGGGAGAAAGCACCAAGCGAAGCAGTTTTGGAAGAACCACCGCGGATTTCTTTTTGGTTGTTTGAATGTAAATTTAGTTAGTGAAACGATATATTAAAACTTCTCCTTTGTATTCCCATGGTCCTTTGGTTCACTTTTTCCTTAGTGTGCAGAATGTGAAAGGTTGAACAACCAAGACTCACAGTTACAGGGCTGCTTAGGAAAGAGCTGTGTTGAAACTATGAAATGTCCTTTCATAGGAAATGCTGTCATTTTGAAATGACTTCCCATCCCTGGGAATGAAAAGTCAAAATATCACACATTTCCATGAAATGAACAATTCCAGAGAGTTTTGAATTGTGAACACAAAATGTCAAATTGAAACAAATGATTAGACGGGTCAAAATGAAATTGTCACTTCAAAATGACATTTAGAAATGAAAAATTTTGGTTTGAAATGAGATTTTTTTTCATTTCAGTTCTCCAGATCAGAAAGTGAAAAAGTTTGTCCAAAAATCAACTGTTTTGCAAGGAAAACTTTTATTTCAGTAAAACCACATTTTTGAAAATGGTTGAAATGTCAACCAGCTTTACTTATAAGGAAGCCATGAGATAGGCAAACCTCAGCCCCCGCAATCACAATCCACATCTCTTCTAAACATCATTGTTTATCTACTTCCTCTACAGCTGCTCTATGCACTTAAGTCCTCTTAGCCTACAATTCATATAATCTATATGGCTTTTCAAGGCTGGTTGAGACAAGGCTACTAAACCTACAGTTGAAAGGAGCCCCAGATCACAGAGCTCCAGCCAGAGCTAATGTGATGTTTACTATTCAAAGCCCCATGCTGGAAGCAGTGGAGAATGAGCTGTTTTTTGCAGAAAGAGTTCTGGGTGGATGGGAACTTGAGCCATGGAGGGCGATCAGGATTACTCGGTCTTTATTGTAGATGCAGAGTCACATCAGAAGTTCCTTCCTTCCTCTTGTTTAAAAGGAAATCTTGACCCACTGTGCCCTCCACAAACACACTCAGCAGTTGTGGACTCATTGGGCCTGATTCTCCACAGTCTTGTAGCTTGAGTGCACTCTTGAGTGTGTATCGCTACCACCAATGTGACTGCATGGAGCATTTTGACGTGGTAGCATTTTACAGGTAAATAACTGCCCAAGGTATGAGGCAATGGAAAGTCACATACTATTACCCATTCCCCTGATCTGTTCCCAGGCTGGCAGCTGGCCTGGCATAGGGGCTTGGAGTGCAGAGAGTGAAAAAGCCGCACACAGCATCTTGGGGCCTCAGCCTGCCCAAATTGTCTGACTTTGTAGGGATCCTCAGTCTGCATAAACAGTCTCTGGTTCTTTTGGTGTTGAACTAGCAACCTGTTGGTTGAACTCTGGCTGGTTATGGGATAGCCTTTCTACTGCTTGAGGTTTTGTCTAGTTGATAAAGAACAAGTACTCATATAATATAATGTCTTTTCATCTGAGAAAACTTTAATGAACCCTTCTGACCTTAAAGTCTATGAGTCTCATACCACCCTTATCAGATAGATACGTTTCATTACCCCATTTAATGGAGGAGTAAATTGAGGCCCAAAGAGCCAGATTCATCCCTGGAGCAACTCCAGTGATTTTTCTCAAGGATTTGCTTGGCCCAAAGGATTTAAGCAGCAGATTTTCAGTAGGACTCAGTTGCCATTTAGGCTCCAAATTTCAGAAGCCAACGTGCTGAGCTGTTTGGAAAATCAGGCCCTTATTTTGGTGTCTACACAAGAGGTGAGTTCTTCTGAAGATCTGGCCCTGACACTTGGTGCTGAGATCTTCAAAGCCTACCACGGAGCTCCTTGAGGAAATCTGGCCCCATGTGACTTATCCAAGGTCACACAGTGAGTCAATTACGGAGCTGGCAATAGAGCCCTTTTGTGGGCTCTCCACATGACAGTGGCAACAGGGGTTTTGGGAGAGGTGCATGGGTCTTGGAAGGAGAAGGATCTGAAATCCTATTGTAGCATAGCTCTTCCAGCTCTTTGGAGGTTGCTCCTTCCCATTAGAACAAATCAGTAGGTGTTCACTGAGGAACAGTAGGATTGTCTTCTGTGCATGCATCCGACAAAGTAGGTATTCACCCTCGAAAGCTCATGCTCCAATACATCTGTTAGTCTACAAGGTGCCACAGGGCTCTTTGCTGCTTTTACAGATCCAGACTAACACGGCTACCCCTCTGATACTATTAACTTGCTGTCGCAGGCCTAGTTGCTGGATCTCACTTCCAAGAGTGACTGGTTATAATTAAATATCTGCTGATTATTCAAAAGATTGGCGAAATCATTCGGCCATAAAAAGGGGGAAGTCATACAGAGCTGTCAAGCTTCAAAACGGGTGCTTCTGTGAATGGTTGCTGTTGTGTCACAGACAGTAACCACCCTGTTAAGTTTGTGTTAAGCCAGGAGTTAAGTACCTTTCAGGTCCTTTGTTTGTGAGGCTTTCAACGTAATTAACGATTCATTAATAATTAATGCCAAGGGAGTAAAGATTTCAAGTCACAGGATTTATAGCTATTTTGTGAGTGACTGGCCTTCATAGACGATACTGTCTATTGGTGTCTGATGCAGGATACCTATGATTTAAGCACAGCATGACAGTCCATTAGTATTGCTGATGTTCAGCTTCCCCAGCCTTGCCTAAGAAATCATGCCCTTTAATCCTTTTGGGATCTGATGTCCGGAGCGGCTGAAGATCCATACCTCCTATTGACATCCGCTGGAGCTGTGGGTGCTCAGCACATCGGTAAATCAGTATCTTGGGCCGTGGTTGAGTAAATGCAGAAACACATGCTCAACTTCAAGCCTGAGAACAAACCTATCGGCTTCAGTGGGACTGGTCATGTGCTTAAAGATCAGCATGTGCTTAAGTGCCCCAAGCCCAGATTTGAAAAAGGTATTAAGGCACCTACTGGGATTTTCCAACCCCACCCCCATTGAAATCAATCCCACTAGGTGTCTAAATATCTTTAAAAATCTGCTGCTTAGTATTTTTCTAGTTTTTGTGTATACAGGACTAAAGCCAAGATAACCATTGCAGCCGCCTGACTGGATTTTAGCAGCTGTTAGATAAAACATAAGAAGAAATCAAACCTCCAGATCATGCTGTACTCTGTTGATTATTGCCTAAAGAACCAGCGACAGTACAGCTGGCAGGACACACACCCAATGTCAGTGTATATGTCAGATGCATCTGGTAGCCCAAACAGAAATTACTACCGATCTGCCAAGAATAACATCCACTGATTTCAAATGGAGTGTTAGCTGAAGGTGGGTGCACAACCGGTGGAAAGGAATCAGCAGCAAAGGAATTCAGGAGAGAATTCGGATCAAGGGCTATGCAGGAGCTTCTTGGCTCTTAACTGTTGTGGTGGCACCAGTATTACTTTGCATTTCTAACACTAGGAGGACACTTCCCCTGGGGGCATGTTATGCCATAACTCTCCATTGTCAGAAACAGCATACCAGCCTAGATGGGGCATTGGTCTGATCCAGTCTGGCAGTTAATATTACCCCTATGTACAGGAAAGTAATTGCTCTCCATTTGCAATCTGGATACACTTTACACGATGTAAGTGACAGGTGCCCTTACAAACACTTGTAATAATCATTAATAAATGACAAGTATGATCTTGTAGGCCTGATACTAAAAAAAGAAAAGGGGATGCAGTTCTATGCACAAATATATATGGCAATTGTCAATGTAAATGAGGTTCCTGTCTGTACAAGCAGGCAGTCGTGCATCTAACTGGTCAGTTTCCCTTGCAAAGTCTCCATGGCACATGCAGTTGCAGCGATGGTGTGTGCAAATCAAGCACAGATGCTTGAAAACGAGGTCTTTCGTGTTGTTTAAAGGAAAATGACACCAAAGAGGCCAACAAAAACCTAGAACTGCTGACACCAATCTCATGTAAAAGTGATTTGTCTGATACTTTTAAAAAATCCTTTCTGTTTAAATGCTTTGTGTGCATTTCATGCTTCTGAAAGGTGAAAGAATGATGGCTCAGGGACAAAAGGCCTCTCCTTATTTGCACAGAAGGTACAGCATGGACAGCATCACAAGTTTCCTAACACTGCCCCACCCTATGCCTCAAGTGTGACCTAGAGGGGTAACTTCTCTGCTTCCACGGCCAATCAAATCTTTGCCCTCTCTGCTGAGACAGCCAATCAGATAGCTTAACAATTTGTATGTGGCTTTTCCATTGGGCATGAGACTGAGACCACCAAACTCATTCACAAAGGCTAACAGCTCACAACCAACCTAGAGTAGATTCATGGCTCCATAGTCCCATTTCTGCCCTTCAACCATCCATTTCCCCTCAACCAGAATTCACACAGGAAAGGCCTGGTTCTTGTCTCTCGTGCTGGTGTAAATCAGGAGCAGCCCCACTGGATTCAATAGTTACGCTGGTGCAAGTGTGAGGAAAGCCAAACTTCCTAGGGTCCGCCTACACTGCAGTTGGAGATGTGATAGCAGCACATGTAGACATACCTGAGCTAGCTTTAATCTAGCTTGTGCAAGTACCAGTAGCAGTGACGCTGCGACAACATGGGCTTCACTGCAGGTTATACAAGACCAGGTGGGACCCTGGGTACTTACTCAAGGGCTAGTATGCACTGAAGTCCATGCTGCTATTTCACTCACACTGGTGAAATTAAAGCTAGCTCAGGTATGTCTGCACATACTGCAATCACATGTCTGATTGCAGCACACTTCCCCACCCCCAGACTGGCTTTTGCTGTTGCCTATAATTTCTGTTCTTCAGAACAAAGGGGAATCTGAAATCACTGGTCACACAACACAGACTACACTGGGTACAAAATGTATTCATTTAGATTAGAGTCAAAGCACTGAGACAAACCTAAATCAGATGTTGCACAGGGAATGTAACAACTTTGATCAGAATGGTGTCAAGCAGTTTTCCATTCTGTTCACATATTGGCCACAACAGTAGTAACAGAAGTGTCTGGAACGTGCAGCTCTTTGGGTTTAAAAGCTTCTGAGTGCATTACCACCACAGGCATCATTTAGCACTTGTGTTTTATGGCCACAGCGTTCCAGCACGTTCAGGTAATTGCCTCATTTGATTGAAATAGCAATCACCTCACACAATGTTACTGGCACATTTGGGTTAGTTGGGACATGGGTTTAGGGGAAGTGACTTCTCTAGGATGGGTCAATTTTGTGTTAAAAACAGGAAATCTGTTTTATATTGATTTGTGTTTCTCTTAACGTATTCTCGCAAGTGCTCATTAAATTTTCATTTGATTATCCTGTGCCTGTCCTATTTTCCCCATGCTTTTCAGTGGGAATTCACCATAATGTACAAACAGCTCAAGATATTGTTAATTTAATCAGAGAGAGGTAAATCTGGGGGAGTAATGGAATAATGGATTCATACTGGGACAGCTGATGGTATAATGACCCCATAGCTGAACAAACAGAACAATTCAAGCTTGTCTAGTGCTATTAATGTTTAGTATTTCAAAGCACTAAGTACCAGGAAAGGGGGGAAAATAATTAACTAGGATACTCTTCAAACTGTAAGGGAAGGAGCTCTTATAAACAGATGATGAATCTTCTAGGCAGCGGCAAGAATAAGAATAAATAGTTACCATTTGGCATTTCTATAAGAACATAACGTAAGAACAGCCATACTGGGTCAGATCAAAGGTTCATCCAGCCCAGTATCCTGTCTACTGACAGTGGCCAATGCCAGGTGCCCGAGAGGGAGTGAACCTAACAGGCAACGATCAAGTGATCTCTCTCCTGCCATCCATCTCCACCCTCTGACAAACAGAGGCTAGGGACACCATTCCTTACCCATCCTGGCTAATAGCTATTAATGGACTTAACTCCAAAATGTATCACAGTTTCTTTACACCTGTTATCGTCCTAGCCTTTCACAACCTCCTCAGGCAAGAGTTCCAAGGTTAGACTGGTGCGCTGTGTGAAGAATGAACTTCCTTTTCATTCGTTTTAACCTGCTGTGATTAATTTATCTGGTGCCCCTAGTTCTCATATTATAGGAACAAGTAAATAACTTTTCCTTATTCACTTTCTCCACACTTTCTAACTTTTCCTTATTCACTTTCTTCACATCACTCATGAGTTTATATAGTTCTTTCATATCCCTCTTAGTCTCTTCTTTTCCAGGCTGAAAAGTCCTAGCCTCTTTAATCTCTCCTCACATGGGACGCATTCCAAATCCCTAATCATTTTAGTTGCCCTTCTCTGAACCTTTTCTAATGCCAGTAAGGCTTTTTTGAGATGAGGAAACCACATCTGTACGTAGTATTCAAGATGTGGGTGTACCATGGATTTATATAAGGGCAATAATATATTCTCAGTCTTATTCTCTATCCCCTTTTTAATGATTCCTAACATCCTGTTTGCTTTTTGACTGCCACTGCACACTGTGTGGACTTCTTCAGAGAACTATCCACAATGACTCCAAGATCTTTTTCCTGATTAGTTGTAGCTAAATTAGCATCTTTCATCTAGGCAGAGGGCTACACTGAGGCACGGAGAGGTGAAATGGCTTCCGAAATGTTATGGTGATAGAGATGGGAATGGAAACCAGGAGTCCTTTATTCCCACTCCACTGCCTGACACAGCCCAACCCAGCTTCCTTCTCCAGAGAGTTGATGGTATGTCCTTGTCCACCCAGTATTGTGATACTGCTGGTTGAATGCGGCCCTGTCTGAAGTCTGCTAACAAAGGTCCAAATTCTCAGTGATATTCTGTGGTGCCTGGTGATGAAAAATCATCCCTTTTACTCTGTCTAGATACAGCGAGTTGAGCCAGTGCTATGGTGACCAGGTGTCCAGATTTTATAGGGACAGTCCCTATTTTGGGGTCTTTTTCATATATAGGCTCCTATTACCCCCCACCCCGTCCTGATTTTTCACACTTGCTGTCTGGTCACCTAGCCACTCCGGTCACTGCTACAGCCCTGAGGATGCATCAGCCCTGAGGATGCATATTGAGCAAGAGCAAGGTCCCAATGCTCTTGCTCAATATGGCCCAGTGTCTTGTGGACCAAAGAGCAGTGGAGCCACTGGCCCCACCCCATTCCTCCCCCACCCTGTGTTTACTACGGCTACAACTGTGTGTTTGCAATCTGTTTGTGATATTCATCTCACTGGGCTGCAACAAGCCCAAGTGAGTTGTGACCACACCTCTGCTTTTTTCACACCATGAGCATGTCAACTACATTCATGTGTCCACAACTATATCACTGCTATCTGAGTGTGTATTGGTGTATCCTGGGAAAATCCAGTCAAGTATCTCATAGTACAGGGTTTCTCAAATAGGGGTCACCACTTCTGTAGGGAAAGCCCCTGGAGGGCTGGGCTGGTATGTTTACCTGCCCCGTCAGCAGGTCCGGCCGATTGCAGCTCCTACTGGCCACGGATTGCTGCTCCAGGCCAATGGGAGCTGCTGGAAGTGGCGGCCAGTACGTCCTTCAGCCCGCGCTGCTTCCGTCTGGAGCAGCTCCCATTGGTCAGTGGGAGCCGCAATCGGCTGGACCTGCGGACGGGGCAGGTAAACACACTGGCCCGGCCCGCCAGGATCTTTCCCTACAGAAGCGGCAACCCCTGTTTGAGAAACTCTGTCATAGCGTCTCAGGCAGACAGAGTGCCCAAAGCATTTACAAACTGAACATCACAAGGGGCAATGAACTTCGAGATGTCCTACCACCCAGAAAGCTGGGAGAAAGGCATACAGGCCAAACTGGTTACAGACAGACAGACAAGCATGTCTTGTCCATGCAAAAATGCCTAACTGGACAAAGGAAGAAACCATGTGCCAGGCTCTGGTTAGTAACACAGCAGTAAACATTAGGTGGTCTGTGATTGCAAACCATTTCTTCTAACTGGATCCCAATGTGGTTAAAAGTTGGAGCATAGCCAGGGCCTTAGAAATAACATGCTTCAAAATAGTGGATAACGCTGTTTTTCTGCAATATCCACATTTCCAATAAAATGCAGTTTCTACCATCCAAGGCTGAGAGTGATCAGTTGCTGAATGCTAGTGGCTGCTCCAGTGGTCAGTGTGGTACCTAACTGATTATGGTATAGTACTTTGGGATGCAAGTTACGCAGGGTTTGCCTTCTGTCTTGATCTCTGAATACAGTCAATTCTTGAGGCAGAGTTGCTTCCTTGGGACTTGATGTTCATGCTGGCCTGAGATTGTGTAAGAAGGGATTACCTGCATAGTGTTTGACCACCTCAGTTCCTGGATGGGTATGTATGTGTAACTAGTTACCGTTAGAATGGATGTCCCTGATCTCTCCTCTGGTAAGAAGTCGATCTTCAAGGCCTCAGACATCTGCTATTGCTTGGCAGAGCAGCAGCTATATATATGCCTTTTTATATGAATGGATTAACACATAGGAATGGCCTACAAATTCATAGCTGGCTTCAAATGTAAAGAGAGCGCTCCTGGTGTAATCTCTTCAGCATGTCTGAGCGGTTACATGCAAAGTTCAGAACGGCCGTGCATATGCCATAGTTTATCTGGATTTCAAGACAGCCTTTGATAGCGAACCACAAGCAGACAAGGGCTGCAGCTGAAAAGGATCAAGGTAGTGAACAAAGCACTGGCTTGAAATCAGAAAGACATAGAGCAAGGCAGCTCCCACGCAGGGTGAGCTCCTGCCCACCGGTATATATGTGAAGTCTGTTGGTAAAAGAACAAAAAGTGAACAGGGGTTTTATCTCTGGACAACTTAGAAGCAAATCAGGCCTTTGGAAATCCTTGTGTCTCACTTTCTGCAGGTTGATGTTTTTAAATCACTAATTATCTATGAAGGTGAACAGAAAACGGTGTGTCTGGGGATGGGAGGGAGAACAACAGACCAACCCTCGTACAAGCTGCTTAATGTCCAAACAAACGAGCTAAGCACGTGTAGCATCTTGCATTGCCATGTGCTTCACTAGCTAGCTTAGTCAACTCGACTCTGTGAAAGTTATTTATATGAATGGGACACAATATATCATATTTACAACAGCTGAATTGTAACAAAAGGAAATAACAGTAAAACTGGGCTGGCGTATTTAGGGCTTTGGAATTAAGACTCTGATTCACAAAACACTTAAGCATGTGCTTAAATAGTTTCTTCAGTTGGTGCTTTAAGATCAGAATTAAGGGCTTGATATAAAGGCCATTGAAGCCAATGGAAATAAACTCCCATTGACTTCAATGGGCTTTCGATCAGGCCCCACTATGATCAGAATGGGAACCTTTAGAAGTACTCCCTGAAGAAGCAACTTGTGAAATACAGAAAAAATTCTGTCCTGGGGCTGAAAAGGAAAACAAGACTATCCTGTTGACTGGAGAGCACGTGGATTATGACTAAGGCCCTAGTTCAGGAAAACATCCCTGTTTGGGACGGGTGGGATTCCAAGAGAGCCTAAAGGACTTAGGAGCACAGTCTTGAGCAACAGCACTCAGTTCCACTGACGTCAAGCATGCGCTTACAGTTAAATGCTGTGTTGAATACGGATGAACCTAAGCACATGCTTGAGGTTAGGCGTGTGCTTCAGTGCTTTGCTGAATCCAGGTTTTCCCTTATTAAGTTACATACATCGAAAATGAAGTAACATCAAAATCCTAAGGGCAAAGCTTTTAAATGTGGCCTCTGATTTCAGGGCCCCAATCTGAGACACCCCGGACCCGATTTTAGCAGGTGCTGAGCCTCTGCAGCGCCCATAGGCGTATAAGTGTTCAGCCCTTCTAAAAATCAGACTTAAGGTGTCCCCCAGTTGTGTCCTCAGTCACGAATGTTATATTGGGCCATCATGCGAGTGTAAGAACACTACAATGGGCTGCAAAGGTGTAGAAGCCATAGCATATTGTGTTATATTGCTTGAGGGATAGTATGTGAGCTTGTGATTAACGACTATTTCACCTTTGGCATTTTCTGATTTGAGTGCTTAACCACACACCATTATAACACATTTTTCATTCTGTGTTACAGTGGTGTTAAAGTCTGAACTTGTCTTTAATAGTTTCCCACATTTCCTCAGTCTGCTCCTTTGGAATAATTCTTCATTAGCACGGAGAGGCCATGCAATCTAGTGATATTGCACTAGACGGGCAGTCAACAGACCCGGGTTTTATTCCTTTCTTTGTCACTGAGCAGTTGGATCCGTCGCTGGGCAAGTCACTTCTCTCTGTGCCTTTATTTCCCCTCCAACTATTTGTCTATTTACAATGTAAACTCTTCAGAGCTCAGACTGTCTCTCGCTATGTGTAGGTACACAGGCCCCAGTGGGGTCCTGATCTTGGCGGGGGCCTAATGTGCTGTGGAAATATCAATAGCAAATACGTTTCTCCTCTCACAAGTAAAGACAAGGGAGAAGTTTCTGGCCTTATCTATGTTTCATGTCTGCAACAAACACTCTGGGACTGGTTCCTGAATAAGACGGGCTAAAAGATTGCATTCTATGTTTCATGACCATGCAACTTAAAATGGCCACAAAACGCATTCCAGTGTAACAGGGATTTTCTCCACACCTTTAAAATATGAGGTTTATAATGAAACTGCCAGACTTCCCACTCAATAGATTGTCACAAACTTGTCCTTACAGTTCTGATTTATTTTGCAATCTGTTGTGAGTTAATGTCTACCATCTGGAGTACCTCTTAGGGGATAACGGCGAGCAATGTGTGTCTCATGACTGCCAAGCAAAGCAGAGCATTCCTTGCACCCGGACTGCAAGCCTGATGATGGTTCACACCCTGCAACAGACCACAACAACTTATTATAAACCATTTCACTAGGTCTGGCCTGAGCAACAGTCAAAACTGAAGGCCCACATGGGACACCCAGATGGGACACTGTATTCTAGACTGGAGAGCCAGCAATGCACCATTCCACACCTTTATACTTGAGCTTGTATTCATTTTTTTTTTCAAGCTAGACCACTGTGTATGCATGTGACATGCAAATACACCCCCACTAGCTCTCCCTGGTGGCAATGTTATCGCGGAATAGTCCACTGGGAGCAAAAACCTTCTAATTCTTTCCTCAGCATTGCCCAGCTTTGTGAATAGTTGATGAAATCCGCTTTAGCAAAACAGGGGGGTTCAGTTTGCTGAGAAATCCTGAATTGTGCCAGGGGTGCTGGAGAGATTAATCTAATCAGTGAAAAGTATTTTGCTTTGTTCTTTCTCTTCCGCTCCTCATCTGATGCTATGTACACTATGCAAGCCTTATTTTCATCTCCAGAAGCTGCATTCCACTGTAACAATGATTTGCCCTGCACACAATTTAAACCCACCCAGTATGAGCTATGGATGCAGGATTCAACCAATCAACTATTACAGGTTAAGGCAAGGGCTTAAAATGCCTCCACTATTGTATTTCCTTAAGATCCTACAGTTCAGCAAAGACTGGAATTTACATTTGAGCCTCTAAGCTGGGTGGTGGGAGTAGGGTTGGCATGTGGGTTAAGTATTTGCATTTTAAGATAGTTCAGAAACTGGGGTGAACACTGGTTAAAAAGCTGCTGATCTCACCTGAGGATAACTTCAGACAGTAAGAAGACATTCATTAAAGATTCATTTCCTAGTCAGATCCCATGTGTCTTGCCAAACTCTTACTCATCCCTTGAGACACAGGATTATTTAAGTCAATATACATTTCATTTCTTTCCAGATTTCCCCATTCAGGGCACTGCGACAGTCTTCCCAGGCTATGTCAGCTGTTCTGGGCTAAGATTTACCTGTGGCTTTACAAGGGTAGAAAGTCCCAGTAGCAAACAAAGGACTCAATCCTGTAGGGTAATTAATACCTCCTGTGAGATCAGTACTCTCAGAATGTCACCGGGCTAGGCCTTGTATCTACAGAAATCTGCAGCAGTCTAGTCATTGGCTCAGACTAAGTAGGGATCATTATTATTATTTTACTGTGATAAGCAATTAACTCCCTGCTGCAAACTGGGTTTCTGCACTGGATTCCGCTTTACTGAAGCAAAAGTTAAACCAACACCACAAGCGTTATCAGACACTCACATGCAACACGGGAATGTTGCAGACCACCACTTTCTGACTCAAGCACCAAACACTTAGGCTCACTTCCTCTTCCCCCGCCAGGCAGCGTGACTTCTGCAGAACACTGCTTCCTCTTCGCTTCCTCGGCCCCTCAGAGAGAATTCAGAGCTGCAGCTCACAGGTGACTCCTGGGCAGGAGATGTGTGATTATTCCAAGAGCACAGAAGGTGCATCCCTGCTCCCAAATCCTTATGTTAAGGTAGCAAAGAGCTGAGAAATGAATTTGCCATGTTTCAGAAATTACCATTGGTCCCTGACCTTTATTTATGGTCTCACAATGCAGGGGATAGGCTGGATTACCCCCCTCTTCTTCAAAGTCCCCTTCCTATCCTGTGGTTCTACAAGTCTGTTTGCCTAGAACTTAGACTGATTCAGCTTCCCAGAGTATCTTTCCATCCCCAACCTGCACCTTCAGTCAGTTAAATGACTTACCACGGCTACTTTGTGGGGCTGAGGATGTGGATGGCCAGGGAAAGGAACGGGAGGACTCGCATATGCCATCATGCTTGTTGTTTATGCCCCAAGAGAAAAAGATGAGAAGGCGCCATTTAGGGAAACTTTGTTTCTTGACTGACTGCAGCTGAATAGGCAAAAAAATAGAAAAAGATCCTGAAGCAAATGAATGATAGAAAGTGGTAATGGGGACAGGTATTTATCTTGGAAGATTTGGTATCCGTTTTGTAAGGGGATATTGATATTAAGAAGGTGCTGGGCTGTTTATAAATCTTTAATGGAGGCCTCTGGGGCAAGTTCAATATCATCTTTTAGCCACATCAAAAGCCAGGTATCAGAAAGTATTGCTCGGGTAGCCATGAAAAAGCTATCCGCTGAAGTATTCTTCAGATGTTTCATGGAGATTGCTGCAATTTTAATGATCACTCTTTATCAGAGCATCTATCTGGTACTTATTTGGCCCCGTTCATCACAGTATCTGAGCACCTTACAGCCTTTCACTTGTTTCTCCTCACAACAGCAGGACAGTGCTACTATCCCCATTTTACAGATGAGGAACTGAGGCACAGGAGGTATGTCTACCCTGCAGCTATGAGTGAGCCTTCCAGCCTGCCAGAAAGACTTTCACTAAAGGGGCTTGAGCTAGGGTGCTTAAAAATAGCTGTGTGGCTGAGGCTGTCAAGCCCAGGGGGTTGGATGGGCTTGAGAGCCTGGGCTGCAGTGGCCGCACTGCTATATTTAGCAGGATAGCTTGAGCCCTGCTGGTGCCAGTCTGTCTACCAAGCTGGGAGGTTCAGTCCCAGCTTCAGTGTAGACATGCCAGAGAACTAAGTGACTTGACCAGGGCCCCGTAGGATGTTTGTGGCAAAGCAGCACCTGAACCTGCATTTCCCACAGCTCAGACTAGCACTCTAACCACCAGGCCATGTTTCTTCTCACAACAGTTTCATTTTCCCCCGGCTGTTGGGTTTTTGAAACCGAATGTCTAGACGACAGGCACATTCTTTGTGCTTTAGACATTTGTCCAGAGCTGGGAATTATGGGTCTGGTCCTCTCCATTTCCTTTGCAGTTTGGTTTCCTCTTGGAAATCAGAGCATGGAGCAGACATACAGGGCGGGATTTTCACATATGCTCAGTGCTGGCCTAACTCTGCTTGCACTGATGTTGGTGGGATTGTACCCTTGGCTGGATGAGAATAGAGGTAGGCTAACAAAGAGAAAGTCCTGCTGTAAACGGTGGGCTGATCCACAATGCAAACAGCCTCACCACTCCTCAGAGCTTAGCCTCAGCACCGGGCTTCACTGCCTTCCTTTCAGGGCTTCATCCTCCCCACAGCATAGTTGAGGCTTCCTGTCAGCCAGCCCTGTTCACTGCAGCTGTCTCCCCTCAGCCTAACCATCGTTACAGAAAGCCCATCCCCCCCAGTCTTCCTCTACTTCTGGGTCTCTCTCCCATCTTCTCCCTGTCTAAGGGTATGTCTCCACTGGAGCCGGAGGTGTAATTTCCAATGTGAGTAGATACTCACTGCTTTGCTGAAGCTGGTAGGCTAAAAATAGCAGTGTAGCCACGATGGTGCAATGGGCTAGCCACTTCATAAGTCCTAAGATCCCAGTGCAATGACACTCTGGGCAGTTAACCATTCCTGCTGCCTGCATTGCTGCGGTGACACCTCTCTTTTTAGCGCACTAGCTTGGTCACTTCGAGCTTCTGTGTTGCTGCACCCTACAAGGCAGGGAGCTTTATATGCAACTTCCTGTAAGGCACTTAGCTAGAAGCAGCTACAGCTGTCAGTTTTAAAGGTCCCCCAGGCTAGGCCAGGCACACTGGGATGCATGCGTGTGCCCCAAGGCCCGTGTGCCCTGTTATACCCACCTCCAGTATGCAGTCCATGCACTGGGGTTTTAGCAGTGGATGTGTATCGTTCATGGAACTGCTGTGCCCCATCCCAAGACACCTCTCTGCAGTGCCCCAAAGAGCTGCCCCAAAGCAGTGCTTCACGGCATTAAGGGATGTGAGATCTTTGACTGGCTGCCTCTCTCTCCTGCCTGACGGAGTGGAACTGCAGCTCTTAGTGGCAAAGATTGCATATAAAAATAGGGAACAACATAAACTCTCAGCCCATTCTAATTATTTCAGCCTGGGATGTGGTAATCTTGTGGTCTTCTTAGACGTGCTATTCAAAAAAAATGTTCCTTTGGGGGGTAAAAAAAAGGTAGCACATATTTGGAAGTATTAAAAGCAAACAAACATTACCTAAAGTGACAAGAAAGCTCTTCTCTTAAGTGCTTGCGGTAATAGCCATTACTGGTTGTGTTCCATAGTTGTTTCCTGCCTCCTTTTGCTTTGCTCGAAGGAGCGATCTTGAATGTGAAATTGTAGCTGTTTTTAATACTGCAAGTATTCTACAATAGTCTTGAAATGGACTTTAATGAGGAAAGGTCAAAAAAAAAAGCACTTAATTGCAGTGATTAGTTACTATGGGTGTATAATTCAGGACTATGCTAAAGGAAAGTGGACACATCCAAAAGCCAGAACCACTTTCTGAGATATATCTTTTCCCAGCAAAGTGAACGGAAGCCCTTCATCTCGAAATGTGGAGGAGCCAGGGATGTTGACTTTTATCTTCAAGAATAATTAAGCTAAAAAGTGTTTGGTAAAGTACTTGCAAATTTTAAATAATGCACTTTACGAGTCTGATCCAACTAACATTGAAATCAATGCATAATGAATAATTGGCTTCGATAACCCAGATTCTGAAGTCATTGACTGTGTACATAATCCCTTTAATACTGCTTTAGGAATGATTTATTTAATCTAATAATTAAATGCATTCTTTCAATGCAGTGGTAAAGCAGGTTTTGTCTGGCTTTGTGCTCCACATACAGGACGATGGAGCGGTCTGGAGATTAAGAGATTTTGGCCAAACTTTTCCAACCTGGATGACTATAGTTATGCTCCCAAATCCATGTTCAGGCACCTATGTAAATTTTCAAGGGTTGCATTGACTTCAGTGGGATTTGTGGGTGCTTTACACCCTTCGAAAAAAAAATATCAGGGCACTTAGATGTCTCAATATGGATTTAGGAGATTAATTATAGATACCCAGGTTTGAAAACCTTGGTCTTTAAGGCCTTCTGTTGAAAGGAATTTGAACTAGGCCTTCAGTGAACCCAGTGCATGATTTCCTACAAACAATGCCTTGATTAGACCCTGATGATCAGTCTTTTAGCCCTACACTGTTATTGTGCTCTTTATTCTGAGCAGTTCAGCTGCTGTTGCTACTGGTTAGAGAAAGACTAGTTCTCCCACACTGGCCAGATGGCTCACAAAAACCTGGGAAGTCTTAGCCATGATGGGGGAGGCTGGGAGGGGGTAATTGTCAGTCTTCAGAATGAGCAATTGTTGGATACGTGACTCCTTTTTATTGCTTTTGCCTAAAGAACAAACTAGGCTAAGAAACCAACGTCTCTAATGTACTTCCCACCACACTAAGACTTTGTCTATTACCATATGCTTTGTGTGATGTATTTACCCTTCAGATGGTTTTCTTTTAACCCTCAGTGTGTACTGTAGAGTGGTTTTTGCAGCTTCAGCATTTTTGGTGTGTCTGGGATCCATAATATGCCCCTGACTCAGCAAAGCACTTAAGCACAAGTATACGCTTAAGTCCTATGGAGTCCCAAGGTTAATTATGTGCTTATGCCTTGCTGAACAGGGTTGGACTTAAGCACCTGCTTAAAAGTTAAGCACAGGGTTAGGTGCTTTGCTGAATCAGGGGCTATATGACCATCTTGTTATTTATCTGCTTGTCTTGGTACCCTGTTGATAAGGGAAATGCTGGTTTTACTATTCATGTGCATCTGTTATAAACCTTGACTTTTCAATTACATTTTTAATCAAGTGATAATCTTTTTAAAGATAAGAATATTTGACAAACTGATCAGTTGCCACATCTGCTGCCACATCAAGAATACATACATTTACAGTGTATGTTTTACATTCCTACAACAAAATACAACTGGCAAAATCATTCGCCAGCAGTTAATTTACACATTTTATAGAACCCAGGAGCCCACAGAGTGACTTTAAAAGTAGCATTAGATGCTAAGCTGTTTTGAAAATCTGGCCACTTATTTTGGGGCAAGTTGAAAAAAAAAAGCACCTAAATTTTGGCTCTTAAGTGATTTAGAAGCACAAAGACCACAGAGTCAGTGAATGCTGAGTTCCCAAATCACTTAGGTATTTTTGAAAAATCTCATTCTGAGGTGCCCCACCCCCCATGTGTCCCGATATTCTCATCTGGTCATTCTACTATATATGAATTGAGGGGTCTAACTTAAGACTCCTATTGTTGACTGCTTTGGTCTTGGTTCCTAAATGGGAGTGGAGCTCTTCTGAAAAATCAGGCCCTTAATGCACCAAGTGACCGTTAGATGGTCAGAACTCAAGTCTGTGAAGATTTTCATTTCATTTGCTAGGTTCTAGCACACTTCTTTAGGCTGTGGCTCAGCACTGAAAAGCTCTGCAAAAGCTGGGTGGGCTGGTTATCTGGAGCACAAGGAGGTCTCCAGGTTTATTCTGTATCTTTTGTTGTGGAATGGGAACAGGCCAGAGTAATGAGGGGCCTGGATTTGGACCAAACTACATTTTTCCTCTATTGATAAAACCCATCTCTCCATCCGTTCAGTTTAGACTAGCTCTGGTATTTCTAAGGCACCAGGAGTGTCATAGCTAAGCACTCTGTGCATTCTAGGCTGAGGCCATTGTAGCATGTTTCAATCCAGGGAAATTTTAATCTGATTAATAATGGAAATGTCCTTTTGGCATTAATTTGAGTGGAGCCAGTATGCCATGATATCAGATATGCATGTTCATAACAGGGATTATACAAATTATAATGCATCCGATGAAGTGGGTATTCACTCACGAAAGCTCATGCTCCAATACATCTGTTAGTCTGTAAGGTGCCACAGGACTCTTTGCTGCTTTTAAAAATTATAAAGAGCACATTGAGAACAGATAGGTAAGGAAAATGAGCAAAAAACCCACCAACTTTCTGTCATCTTGACACCTAGTCGATTACCTCCCCCCTAAAAAAGTTAAATTTCAGGTACTGCATCTCTTGTTGAGTCTCCCTGCCAATGTGTGTGATTTTACACTCACAATTCCCAGAATTGTTAAATGGTTTCATCTGTCTTATGAAAAATCCACCCAAACAACAGAGGAAACTAACTGACTGGACAGAGGGAAAATGGTAAAACTGACCATATCCTTCAGTGCTGTCAAATATACAAATTAAACAAAATGGAAAATTATTATTTCTCTCTGATTTCTTTAAGTTATGGTCACCGTAAGAATTACTTGTAACAGCAGAGTGTAGAAACGTTTAAACTGAGATATGACTTTGTAAAAAGGGACATTTTCACTTTACAGCAATATCACTGTTACTTATCATTATCTGTATTACACTAGACCTTAAGGGACCCAACCATATCATAGCACCACTCTATACATACAAAATAAGAGACAGTCCCTGCCCTGTAGAACTTATAAGACAAAGGAAGTTGTAGGAGAGAGAGAGAGAGAGATTGAGCGAGAGAACCTGGAATAAGATCTGAGCCCTGAACCAGAGGCTGTAAACTAAAGTCAGGCCGTGTATTAAAGCAGATGCTTGCGCAGTACATGAATTTTGCAAAGCTGTTGCTAGCGCACTAGGCACTAGATAGTTATATAAATATATTCCAGCTAGTATAGGCACATCCCAATCTAGTACAAGAGAAAATACTTTGACCACATAATGAATTGGGGTGTTTTGTCCAAGATTTCAGGAATAAGGGGAAGTAACAAACAAATGTCATGAAATACATAAAGTGCAAGTTGTGTATGTTAATTGTTTCTTTTAGCCTATAAATATTTGGGTACTTCACTTTAATTCCTCGTTCAGCCAAGAGGGCAGCACAAAGTCCTACCACTGATTGGGCTGATGCTTGTCACAAGGCACTTGTGTTAGCATACCTGTAACCATGGAGCCACGGCGCTAGGACTTGATGGCAATAAGCCTGGGCGAGAGCCTTTCTCCCTGAACCATGCCTGTGAGCTTTCTTTATGAGTAACAGTGCAGCATGTTAGCTCAGCAGGCTGAGATATCTACTAATAACATTAAAGCTCCAAGGACAGAAGTGCTGAACAGCACTACTGGGGCAACAATATTCCAGCCTCCTGTATTTAACCACGCTGAGTAGTGCTATCAAGGTCTGCTGAACCAGCTGTCTGTGCAGACCTGGGAGACGCACACGGAAAGAACACACACACCTGCAAACCAACTGACAACAGAAGTATTATCAGATGGGGAACTGAGACACTAAGTGATTTGTCTCAAGTCACACAGGAAGTCTGTAGGAGCCCAGTTTAGTGCCTCAACAACAAGACTACCTTTCCTTTCAGTATGGATCACTGTTTCTCACACTGTGCTGCATGGACCACCAATGGTGTACATACAGAGCGGCGCATGATTAAAAGGAAGAAGTGGGAAGGGAGGTGGATTCATTACCCTGGTGGCGCTCTCATGAACTTGTCTTAATAATGATAAAGTTGAATAATCACTGGCTTACTTATTATTAGATTTTGTGTAATGCTTTATATAGCTACATGACATCCTTCATTTGAATCTCTTTGGGGCTTTGCCAACATTAATTAAACCCTGTGATGCCATGTTACTATCCCCGGTTTACAGGCGTGGAAACAGGAACATAGAAAGCTACTGCGGCAGGGCCGGTACTAGAATCCAGAACACCTAGTCTTCTGGCTCTGAGCACTGGACAACACACCTTCTCGAAGCACGGAAAGCCTCACAACTGTCACTTCATCCCTGCACAGGGGGTCACCATGCTAATCACCTTTGTAAATTGTCATGGTTAGAGGCTCACTGCACCACTGTCCCTTTCCTGGGCTGAGTGCACCCACCACAGATCGTAGGCCTACCCTTAGGTCACAGCCTTGCCGATATTATTTTGTATATCAGCCATCCTTATCCAACAGGTCCAACTGAATTAGGGCACCTGCAGTTCTTCCTTTCAGGAGGTTGTGGTCAGTGGTGAATACAGCAACTGGACAGCCTCTCTTACAAGCCTCACCGGCATAGACCTGCTAGCTCAAAACATCAAGAGTCAGCACTGTAGCACTCTCTTCAATTTGCCTATAACAATTCTTGGCCTATCCGGCACAGAGGTAACTTGGCCCTCCGGCCCCCAACCCCTTCCAGGGTAACAGAGTCCCTTAGTCCAAATCCAAACAAAAACATCTTTGGCCCTGCTGGGCGCAGCTTGAAGCCACCTTCCTCACGGGCTCCCAGCAGCAATGGACTGTCTCACTGCCTACTGTCCTACCTCAGGCCTCTGACAGGCCCTTTCTCTCACCAGTTGCTAGCTCAAGGCGGGAGCGTCGCCAGCTTTTTCGGTGCCCTAGGCAGCGGAAGGTCCCGCTCCCAAAATGGCTCCCCCGACAGAGGTGTCGGAAGGTCCCACCCCTGAAATACTGCTGAAGATCAGGGTGGCCGAAGATCCGGCCGCCATGGTTGCTGCCCCCCAAATGTTAGTGCCCTAGGCGAATGCCTATGTTGCCTAATGGGTTGCGCCAGCCCTGGCTCAAGGCCCCCTTCTTGTCTCACATCACAGCAGCCGGCCTGCTCTTCTCCCCTCCCCAGCCATCTTTTCCTGAAGAACTCACCTCCCCACTCCCTCTTTCTCCTTTTAAGGCTCACGTTCTGCACAGGTGTAGCAGAGCAGGGCTCATTGAACAGGGTTGACTGGCCCCAGGACCAGGAGAACAAAGCAGGACAGAAATAAGGGTTTTAAAACAACCATCTACACAAACTTCTCTCCTACCTAGGCAGGCTTAACTGCTCCAAACCCGTGAGTGTCTCAGTCTGGTTCCCCCAAACAACTACCGACCCTTTGAGAGAGTGTTCCTTTTTAACACCTGTGTTCATGGGCCTTTTCAGGTCTTGGCAGTGTCTCCAAGTGTTTGGTGAGAAATGGCTTATCTTGAGCCATTCTTTCTGCTCTCCCCTCTCCCCAACAGTCCCCTATTAAATTAAACATTATATATATATATCATAAACATCCCAATAACTTGATCAGCCTACAGTATTCGTAAGTTATTACAGAGCAGGTCCGCATCAATTACAGAAATCAATCTTTTTTCCATACTGACTGCGTGCTGGCTCAAATCTCTGGATCCCCTGAGATGTTATAAAAGCTTTGCTGAATCAGATCTAAACCAGAGCTTTAAATTCCTTTGGCATGATTCAGGTTGGGGATTTTAAACCACATATAACTTTTTCATTAAAAGGCTGCTATTTCTGTACATGTTTTATTTTGTCTTCTTTGCAGTGTGGTATTTTTGTAAGGGAACAGTGCGAGAGACACAGCTGTAGCTGCGAGTCATCAGTTTGGGGGCCCTTCACAACCCTGAGGGTCATATGACCACAGTGCCGAAAGGGTTTGCTTCCTGGCTGGTAGGACAATAATAGAACTCAATTGATATTTGCCCTTTCTTTGAAAAAAGCTATTGAATTTTCATTTCCTCCTGGAAAAGGTGGGCGTTTATTGGGGATCCCCGAAGTTCTTGTGTCTACACACAAACTGGGGCAGAGGAATATTTTCTGCTGCCCATTCCAGAGGTGGGACCGGGAGGTCTCTATGGAGCCTCTTCTTTTATGGCATTAATGTGCAATCCTCCCATTCTCCAGGTGATGCTGTTACCTTTAGAAATGTCAGCTCCAGTGGAAATAGCTATACAGACCACTCAGGCTTATTTTAAGAGATAGTTCTATCCCTCACCTTCACACTCTCTGCTGGTTTTCCTAAATGTCTGTTATCAGTCAACTGAATAGTATTATGTTGTGCTCCCTAAACATATTAATGTTAGCGAGGACTGAGGCTTAAGAGAAGAATGCAAGACTTCTTGCCTTCTGAATGTTATCAGTTTTAAATCTAACAATTAGAGCCTTAGATATCTTCAGGAATCTTTGATTCAGGATTCTGCTCAAGAGATAAAGCCCCTATGTATTCTGTCATATGTTCTCTTCCACTCTGCCAAGGGGAAGTTAATAGTATCACCCTGCTGGGACTGCTGAAGAGACTGGGTTACACTGCGAAGTGATGTTTCCCCATGCTGTATAACTGGGGCCCTCACCTCGATTTAACTAGAGTGGCAAATCCACTAATTACTGGCTGATGCCAACATGAGGAGCTGTCAGCAAATAGCTCTGAAAGGTTCCTCTTCGGGGGAGGGAATGCCTTTTGTTCTGGGTTTGTACAGGGCCTAACACCAGGAGCTCCTGGCCTGAGCAGGGGTCCTAGACACTAAAATAATAATTCATTTGTGCAACGAACTTTTGAAAAACTGTAGATGGCACTTGGTGTAAGAAATCCTTCCGGCACCATTTTTTAAAGGAGGCATTTCCCCGCGTGGCCATCTGACATGAGAACCTGGCGAAGAATCACCTTGCCTTATTGTCAGACACACAACAAGGCCTATGCCTGCTCATCTCCAATCCAAAGTCATCCTCTCAGAAACCCACTGTCTCAATGTTCTCTTAAAACCTCTTTCCTGCACTGAAGGGCGAGCGTCCCAGTCATACTCTCGGAAAATCCCCCTTCCTTTGATCTCCTTCATTTTTACCGGGCCTCAAGAAATCAGGGAGTTCAGGAAGTTTATTCATTTTGACAAGTTGTATGACTCTCTTGGCCATGACTGCAGTGAGTTAGCAATTTATCTGAATGGAGAGTGTAATGTCATTTGGCCTGTTCTTGGGCAGGAACTCAGCCTCTCTTTAATACTGTGAGGAAGTGAGATAATCCAACTTCTCTGACCTCATTTCAGACTCCACCTAATGCAGAACTTGTAGGAGGCAGTCCACCTTGCTGATTCTAAGCTGGGTCACGGTCACTTTGGGAGATCCACACATTTTTTTGCATAAGGTACCAGTCCTCCCAAAGCCAGCCTTGCCACCTGTAAGTTTTCCCTCCCTTATTGAACCACCATCAAGAGTCCTTTTGCCCTATGCATGGACATCCATCCTCACTTCTAATTCTCCACCTTCCATGGAGCAAAGGACAGGGGACGGACCCTCTGCAAAAGGACCCACGAGCTTGTCCATAGCATTATTTTTGATTTCTTCTGCAAACTGATGATGTGGCAAAATCAGTTTGAGCTTAGGTTTCCCTCATTGCCTCTTCTCCCTTTCTCTCAGTCACCAGAGGGGAAATGCAGGGATATAAATACTCTCCCCCATGTTTTCTGAAATATCTTGCAGTGTCAGGTAAAAGACACAGAACAGTGGCAGCTTTGAACATTTTATCTCCAGGGGAGATCATGAGGAGTTCTGAGACCGATGGCTGTGCCTGACGGGTTGCCCTGTTGAGTATGGGCAACAGAAGCATAAATAGGATTCGTCATTTTTCATATGAGAAACCTATATATTTATAAATCAGTTTAATCCAGTCAGTGTTCGGCGGACCTTCGTTAGTCCTGTGTGTTGAGCTGAGCGCTATTCTGCTCTGTTCAGCTCTGGTGTCACCGAAACTCAGTGTCCCATGGCCTAGATTTTACCTTCTCACCCGCCACTTTGGCTGAAAGACATGGAAAAAGCCAAACAGTTCCCTATTAGCTACGCACAGAGTCTGAGTTAGCCTGAAGGCACCTGAATCCTTTAAAGGGCAATTGCAACTTACGCTTAATGAACTGGCTCAAGTTCTAGCTCTTTAAGATGCCAGAGTATAACTTAATTTGACCTTTTTACTTAAAAAGCCCATTTTTGGCCAAACCGTGCTCCAGATGGCTCCTCGCCATCTCAGATGAGAAGGACGTGTGCTCAGAGCAGCTGCACTTTTGGAGGATTACAGAATATCATTTAATTTAATTTAAGCACCGGAGCTGCCGTAAGCCCCTAGAGAACTTCTTACACATTTTGGAGATACATAGCGGAACGCTGACGGCAGTTGGGCTCTAGGCTGCTCAGTCCATTCACACAACTCCCCTCTTCAGCAACTGGAGCTCTTCTGTGCCCCAAGGGCAGAGTCCAACCTGTTTTTGACACCACTCCAGCAGCAGATGTAGCAATGATCTCCCCCTTCCTTCCAAGCAATGGCAGGGGAGTCTCACCTAGAGCAGGAGGACTGATCTGAGCTGGTAGTGGGTGTTGGGCCAGGAAGCTTGATCACTGGTTTTAGCAGCTGCTGTGTCTCCTTCTGCTGGCAGCTGTCTCAGGCACGTGCCACAGCATGGGCTAGGCTACTCGTGAATTTTCAACCTTTTCTTTGCAATCCTGAGGGCTAGAAACATCATCACTTAGATTTGGAGGTCATCACAGCTGGGGGCCCAGGCCCCTGTTGTGCCAGGTCTGGTTGTAGATCAATTAAGCAGTTGTATATCTGTTACCATTCTCAGACCTGCACCATGGTAGGGGAAGGTCTCCTCAGCACTGCTGCTGAAGCACATAATAGCCTCCAGTGTATATATTTGTATAGAAAACATTACATTTGATGCCCATTTGATGGCCTCAGTTCATTGCCCTGCCTGGGAGACCTCAAAGGCAAATCTTGGCTTCTGGAGAGATAAACAATCCTGGGTTAGGGTTAGCACTGCACAGAATATGAGAAATCACAGATGACGTGAAAGACTAATCAGATCCAGAGCATCAAGAGTCAGAAGCTGCAGCCTTCTGACGTTGTTTTTCTCAGCAATGACAGTTTAACCAGGATGTGTATCATTTTGATGAATGTCAAGCTTAGTCCCTACAGGGATGAGAAAAGTCGAAGAGGGTTCTTCAAGACGCAGGCAGGGTTTCCAAATAGGACTTCTCCTCCCTTCACTTGGTTTGGAACTCACAAGAGTTCGAAACTGCTGCTTGAAAGGAATTGAGTCTCTCTGGGGGAGGATTAAGGTAAACCTAGGCTCAGCTCCATCAGAACTGTGGCACTCTCTGGCTAAGGCTGGGCTGGGCTAGATAAGTGCAGGGCAGGGGTGTTTAGCTGCAGACTCAGGCCCTGATCCAACAAAGGGCCACTTATAACGCCATCCCCTTGTGTGCCTCTCTTGTGCACCAACTGTTCCTACTTTGTGTGCAGGGGAGGGAGTCCTCAGTGGCAGCAGAGTTAACTCCCATGATCCCTCCCTTCCTGCACTAGGAGCTGGAGAGGGAGTGTCCAGAGCGCATTGCTTTTCAGCTGTGCTCAGCTAGCACATGGTCCCTGGGAGGCTGTTGACAGCTAGAACAAGTGACAGCTGCCCTCAGGCTGCTCTAATTTCAACTCAAGTCAGACTAGAAGGGAGCCATAAATGGCTTTCTGACACTTCCCTCTCTGGTCCTCATCTGGGCTCACATCTCTGTGAGACAATGAAAGAAGGTGGATGAAATAATTTAAGACACTTGAATGGAAAGCTCCGCAGACAGAAGCTGTTGCTATGTGGGCAGTCATTTTCAGATTGGGCTGGTTAGCGATTCCCGGTCCTCCACCAACAGTTCTATTATTAAGAAATCATTTCACTTCGCTTTCGGCAATACACATGGGACAGAGCAGGGCTGAGGGAAAAAAATAATAATTCCACACAAACTGTAGAATGGCTGGATGTAATTATGTGGTGAGATCTAAGCAAAGCCAGAGAGAGCACGAGAGCCGGAGCGTGGGGAGAGATTGTCTACGCTGGAGTCCCCATGCCAGGGGCAGCTCTGCTGATTTATCAAAACATGCCACAGCATGATGCCCTAAATCATCAATTGAGCCCTGGGATGCACGGACTGCAGCTCTCAGGTGAGCATGAAAAATGGTGACACCTACACCTTGCAGAGAAGCCCAGCATATGCAATAATCAGTCAGGAGAGAAAGCTCTTGGCCCACCAAGCTCTGTGACCCGTAGGAGCGTAGACCACAAACTGTGAGAAGTAATAAAGGCTCCCACCCTCAGACCATCCCCGTAGGTCCCACACATGTATGGAGCCCAGTGTATAGGCCCGTCACAGCCTTTACATCAGGGGCTTCCCTCTAGTGTCTCCACCCTCTACACTGGGTTCCAGGCTAGGAATACTAGGACAAGGAGCCAAGTCTGCTTCATCAGACACCTGGCTGCTGCCTCCCTGATTGCCTTCCTATATTAGCCTTTCTCCACAGCCCCATCCTCTGATTCTTACCCTTGGGTCAGTTTCAGCCACAGGAGCTTGTGCTAATCTCCCCACCCCCTCCAGGCTTTCTTCTACCCTGCAGAAGCCCTCCTCTACCTCTCTGGTCTCTCTACCACCAAGAGAGTACCTGCTGAGCTCCTGCCTATGGGGTTCACCTCTTTAGAGCACCACCCGGCTCCTCCCAAGCTGGGTTTCATCAGTAATTAGGACTAGCCCACTCTCCAGGTGCAACTAGATGCATTAATTGGCCTCTCAGGCCTTTTACCTCCTACATGCCCCAAATCAGGTGGTTAGGGAGGAATTTTCAAAAGCACCATAGAAACAAGAGCACAAGTTCCATGAACTATCAGTGAGTTTTGTGCTTCTAAGTCTTTCAGGAGCTTTTGCAAATCCCATCTTTAGTCACCTGGCTTTCATGGAGACAACCTTCTGAGGTGCAGTGCCTCCTCGCTTCCCCCTTGCTTCTGTGCTGGTCCAACAGCAAATTATGATACCCCCCAGTGCAGGCTTAGGTATGCTGGCTGGCACATTTGAGGAAAATGAAGATAAGGCTCTACCCGTTCCTCGCCCTCTCCTTGTCTACCTGCACCAAGGAGGAGAGAGGGGAATGGTACTTATTTCTATGAGCCCGGACTCAAGGTAGCCCTTGCAAGGGCCAAAGGAGGCAGGGTTCTTACAAGCCCGGGTGGGAGTGAAGGGCAGCCAAGTGACAATCTAGCCCTTTGACAGCATTTCTAATCCTGCTGAATCCTAAAGCACTTTATAGAAATACTGAGTGACAGAGAGAGCGAAATTGCGTCTCATGAAGGTGCTGGAGGGAACACTTAACAGCACACTGTCGTGTTACACAACAATTGCATCAGGAAGTGAAAAAGAATGCAATACCTAATGAATACATTGGTGTTATCCAGTATGGTAGGAAGCCTAGAAGCCAGGGAACACCCTATTATCCATACACACAGAGTATACTGTACTGTTGACTGAAATTCAGAGTGTGACAAAAATTATTTACTGAGCTCTGAAAACAGGATACAGATCTGAACTCCATTATGTGTGGGATATAGTGATGCAATGGAAATGTGCCTTTTTCTTTTTCTGCAACTGCTGTGTATTTACTAGTGGAATGGACCAGCCCTGAGGGATTCGATGGGGGCAGATTCTCCTTTCATTTACACTGCTGTCACTCCATTGATGTCAACTGGAGTTTACTTTTGCTTTAAACCTTCAGAAGGAAAGAATGGTCAGACCTTATTGTCTTTATTAGAAAGGTGAGTCCTGCAGAGGCTATGGGAATGGGTTGTGTTTGTTTGTGCCCCACCCAGGCTAACGTGTTTGTGAACGTTTCCCTTTTTTACATACCTTGTGGCTCTCCAAACCTCCCTCCTCTCTTTGACGATAGCCTCCGTGGAAAACACCTCTACAGGAACATGGTTAGAGATCTTTTAATAGCAAGTTAAAAGTTTAGATTGGTGCTGCAGCAACTGAACTGGTGTTCTGAGCCACCCTGTGTTGACCAGTTACTTACCCACGCCCCAACGCAAAAAAAAGTGAGACAGTTAATGTGCGAGAGAGATTTCCCTTCTGGATTTGGAGAGACTTAGAAACTGCTGCTCCCCAACTTAAGAACAAACATAATTTTTAACATTTAAATTAGATTTATTTTCCATTCAGACTACAAAGCTGGCTATTGATTGAACTAGCTGCTTCAGAAATAGGTCAAAGTTTTATAGACAATGTTGTTCAATGAAGAGCATCGTTTAAAGAAATCCTTACAGAGCAATAGTTTTGCTTTTTCCGATATCTTCTTCTATTTCTTGCTGTCTCCTGGACAATTATTTGAAACTCGTGGGAGTCTATATTCCTTTGGGCATCTATCTGGAGAATTAGAATGGTATCCTAGAGCAAAGTCAGCAAACAGAGATGTCCAGAGTACTGATCATGGCACTGAGTTGCAATTAAAACCTTTACAGTTGTCATTTGTAATGAATATTATGGCAGTAATTAACATTACCCTATGCTAAGCACAGGGAATACCACAATGAAGTTGATTCGACAAAATGTAGCCATGCAGGGATTTTAGCAGCAACCACCATGCATGTCACTTTCTAAAGCACAGTGACAGATGACAGATGGGGATTCTGAGAAGTAACCCAACTACTTTTCAGGCTCAGAAGCAAGAAGTGGTTAAAGTGGTGTGACGAAGTGGGTTAGAGATGTGATGAAGGGGGAATGTTATTAATGTTTTCCCTGAGTTCTGTATGGATGTCTCAGTTTCCCCATGCATTTCTCGAGTGTCTAGGGGTGTGTGATTGTTCCAGAGCAGTAGGGGGCCAGTGTGATCCTGTCTGCACGGAGAATGGCCGACACCCTGTGTCCTGGCAACAAATGGCCTGGGCCCCTCCTCTGCAAAGGTGCCAAGTAAAGGTGTTGAAGAACAAAGAGATTAGATGATCTCCTGGCCCGGGAAAGAGACAAAGGGAGAGGAGGGGCTGGACAGTTTCAGTCTGAAGCTGGATGGAGAAATGGAGGGG